>NC_085001.1:31365120-31382620 GCF_963854185.1 Sardina pilchardus
CCTTGCCTTGCCTGGTTTATTCCCAAAGTTAGGCCTAAAACCTGGAATTGCAGCTTCAGAGTGGAAGCACGCAGTCACACACATTCACACACTGAAAGCTAAACAGACTCAAAGACGCAAACATAAACACTAACACGTGGAGAGACACAAGTCTATTTTAGTCAAAGTGTTGTCCAGCCACATTAGTAATATTATCTGATGTGACAGGTGTGTCAGCGTACTTGAGTGAATTGCATGTGTGCATGTGTGTTTGTGTGTGAACGGATCGTTAGATCTGACAGGAGTATGGTTTGTAGTCGAGGGCATGACATAAGGGAGGAGACATGGGTATTGCCTTACTCAAAGTATTTAGAGACGGAAAGAGAGCGGGCCATTTTACAACTTCACTCTTTATTATCCTCAGTGCCACTCTGCTTTCTGCTCTACATTTCAATGCCAGCGGTCTTTTTAGATAGAATTGTTTGCTTTTCACACCAATGCTGGGTTACATTTGAAGTGAAAGAAGGGAGCGTAGGGGAACGACCGAGAAGTATGTTGAGGCCAGGGTGAGAGAGGGACAGAGAGAGAAGCAGTTGTACAAAAGCAGGAGGTCAGTGGGAAGGGTGGGAGGAAGGAAAAGCAGTGTGGTGAATAAAGAAGAGAACAAGAGAGAGTTATCAGAGAGGGGGACATGACAGACCAGAGGGACTCTCCACTTGTGAGTATTGATTAACTGCAGAAAAGATTTGTGCTGATTTGGCTACTATAAAGTGTGTGTTTAAGTGACCGTCTCCATTACTGTAGCCACACACACAGACACACACATGCACAAATCTGCCCATACGCTTTCTAAAGTCTTGGAATTATCAATATGATAGCTGATTACTTCCTATTCCAGATACATACAGATCATAGTGTCATTATGAATAGGAATGTCTATTTCTAATTTCATGCACTCTGTCTCTGCTTGCACACACTTTTGCGAGCGAACGTTTCTCTGTCTGTGTATATGAGTTATGGTCGTGTGGTTGTTCTTCCTGTCTGTTTGGGTGTGTGAGGGCAGCTGAGGGGCGATCGATGGGCAGAATGTTTATGTCCATGAGGGAAACATTTTTTGTACATTTACGGAGACAGAAACAGAAATGTTCATCCTATCACCAGCTCTCCCTTAATGTCTCCTTCTCTTCACCCTCTCACCTTTGTCTACCCTCTCAATCTCACTCTCTCCTTTAATGTCTCTTTCTCTTCACCCTCTCACCTTTGTCTACCCTCTCAATCTCACTCTCTCCTTTAATGTCTCCTTCTCTTCACCCTCTCACCTTTGTCTACCCTCTCAATCTCACTCCCTCCCTTCACCTCTCTGTTTCTCAATTCATGCTTTGTTCTTCTTCTTTCCTGTCTCCTCCACTGGTCTCTCATTCTCTTTTGCCGTTTAGTCTTATCCCTCTATCCAGACCCAGAAGCATGTATACATGTATCAATAAGACAGAAATTGCTTAAAAAAAAAAAAAGCAGTGGGCAGGAGAGGCATTAACGTCTAAGGCAATGAGTTAATGACTGATCTGACTCTGCATAAGCCGAGTGCTATACTGAATCAAATGTACTTAAGTCATGGATCCTACTTGTATCTCACTTCAGGCACCAAACTTCCTCCTGAACTTTCAACTGACCTGATGCTTAAGCCCTACCCCTAACCTTTAACCTTTGAACTTTCCCATTGATACCTTATAATGGCGTTAACACTACAGGGGTTAAGCTAACAAGGCCAGGGGCTACGCTGGAGGAACTCTAGGACTGTGTAAACCACTCTTCTGTGAAAGTCTGATCATGACAAGTAGAGCCATTTGGAGTCATTTTATTACAATCTGAAACCAAATTTTACAGGATCTAGTCTGATGCCGATTTCAAGAAGTTAAAGCTGTTCTCAACCCCTGGGTGATACGATTTAACTCTGTTGCTTAGGATGTGTCTAAATGTCTATGATGTTGTTTTGGTATTTGTGTTGTGACTGATGTTGGGTTTTTCTGTGGTAGGTGTATGTGCGTACCTCGATGTATGTATGTGGGCATCGACAGCTCATCATTTGTTTCACTGATATCAGGCTCTAGATGTGATTCTCTCTTTCTGCTTCCTCTCTCTCAGGCTGATGCTGGTAACAGTTTTTTGCGGGCAGCTCGCTCAGGGAACCTGGACAAGGCCCTGGACCACATAAAGAATGGTATAGATATCAACACAGCCAATCAGGTGAGAGCTTTCCACCCACATACAACTTAAGTAAGGAGGGTTCCTACCTGAAGCAATAGATTCACCTGTAGTGGATCAATTTACTGTAGATCACAAGGGAAAGCAGGTGAAATATTCAAATGTGTGCCTTTTATATCCTTTCCTTTTTCTTTTTGGATCTGTTTAACTCAACGCCTTCATCTTGAATGGTTGGATTACTAACATATGCCATTTAGAGTATTTTGCGTTTTATCTAAAAACAAATATCGCCTGAACGTTGACATAATTGAAGCCAACATGAAGCCAACAGATCAAATGTTTACTGAACACATTTTGGACATTTAATGTTTTACTATATTATAGTGTGTTCAGTCTCTTTATTTCTCTCTCTGTCTGTCTTTCCCTCATACTCTGACTCTCTGTGTAAGTTAGCATGGTGGGCTAATTACAGTCTCTTGCATCACCTTTCAGATCTGCTCTGCACCTCAGTGCAGGCATAACTGTTAGCATCCTCTCCGTGACGCACACTTATCCAACACTCTTACAGCTACCAAACGTTTATAAGCTCTCTAGGTGGCTGTCCATGCTATAGACACACAGAAAGCCAACGGTGTGCAAATGCAGCCCAAATAATGAAATGAGGAAACAGAAGCAGCAGGATGATGAGTCTTAGGGAGAAAGAAAGCCAAGTGAAGGGGGGGGGGGGGGAGGCAGAGGCCTGATTCATCAGCACTGCTCCTTTTGCTGTGGGTGTCCGCGGAGTCCCATTTATTACATAACCGTGATGGAATAGACTTCACAGCCTTCACAGCTCAAACACGTAAACACTCAGCCTGTGCCAGACACGCGGGAGGTGGAGGGGAGGGGGACCAGCCTTATCAGAAGTGCTCAGAAATCCCCCACTGGACTGTTGCCAGGCACAGAGACGCAGAGCCCGAGGGAGAGGCTCACAGGGAGAAACCATATTTCAGTATCAAGATAAAAAAGACACTTTCAATTAATGTAAACCATTTGGTAAAATATATATATATATATTGGAACACTGCATCATTAAATTGGATGGCAAAATTAGATCTGATCCCAACTCGCCACAGTTGTAACAGATAAAATGCTTCTGAACATACCTGGCACAATTATGTCCTTGGAACACACTGAGCAAGTTAGAATCTTGCAAAACCAACTGTGTGTGTGTGTGTATGTGCGCACGTGTGAGTGTGAGAGAATAATGAGCTCTGGTTTCACAAGCACCTGCAGTGATATTCATGTCCCTGTGCTGTGGTATGCAAATCACAAGTGTAAGTGTATGCCTGTACTGTATGTGTGTTCTCTGGTCCGCTCCTCCATCGTGCCTGCTCTAGCCTGCTCCTGTGGGGCACGGCACAACAGAGACACTCTCTCTCTCTCTCTGACACAGACACAAAGACCCTGAAATAAGCTTTGATTAATGACTGTTTGGGTAGCCTAGGGAGAGATAACACACTGAAGGACTGTACGTGAAGATCCTGTGGAAGATTCCAGTGTGTGCAAGTTTGTGTGTATAGAAAAATATACACGTGTAGGTATGCTTTCCAAATGTATGCCCCAAAGACTTTCACTCACAAATACACACCTACATACAGGCACACATGCTTTTAAACCATCAAATATCTGTGATGGCAATGATTGATGTTGAGTAATGTGTATGGTGACATTCGTCCCAATGGTGAGAGCCTGAAGAAGAGTGTGTGAGATAATTTCACTCTTCTTTTGATGTCACCAGTTCCAGAGTCCCCATAGTGTGTGCTCCCCATTCTCTCATTCTCTCTGTCTTCCTCTTCCTCCTTGCTCCCTCTCTCCTTCTTTCAATTACAATCTCCCTCTATCCTTCTGTCTCTCCTCCTCCTCTTCCCATGCTGGGCGGTGTGTGATGGTGTGTGTGTGGTCTCAGGAGAGCAGGGGGTAATATCAGTGGAGTGCGTAAGGTCCAACCTCACATGTCCTGTGTGTGTGTGGAGGCGGTGTGAGGTCAGACCTGTCCCACTCCACTCCTATTCTTCCCGGAGAGACCACCGGCCTGCCATCCTCTTCATCACCACCACCACCATCATCACCGGCACCAACATCCTCACTGGCACCACCAACACTTACCAACATCACAGTCACCATTTTAACAATCACTGTACTCACTACCGGAGGTGCTTTGGTGTGTGTTGTATGTGTGTGGGTGTCTCGCTGCCGTTCCTCCATTGTGGTGCTGTAGTTGTAAAGCTAACCTACAGATTAAGGTGCTTGTGAGGTGAGTGATGGGGCAACTACAGGTGTGTATGAGATAGAATTGGAGAAGGAGAGTGTGTGCGTGTGCGTGTGCGTGTGTGTGTGTATGTGCACTCTCTGAGGGACTCTACAGTGTGAGGTGTGTGTATTTGTCTGTCCTCAGAATGGGTTAAACGGCCTACATCTAGCCTCTAAAGAAGGTCACGTCAAAATGGTGCTGGAGCTCCTACACAATGGCATAGTCTTAGAGACCACAACAAAGGTAAATAACGCTCAAATACACAAATTCACAAATCCAAGTGTACAAAACATTGACGCCTAACGTTCCCATGCAAAAACAGGACAATAATATGGTCACCTTAAAATTCAGAGAGTACTATGATTTGTGCTCACTTGTTCTAAGTGTGTGAACATAATAATTAATGATTGATGATACTCTGTTGCATCATGTTGTTGTATGTTTATCCCATGTATCTACGTGTGTGTGTGTGTGTGTGTGTACAGAAAGGGAACACAGCACTTCATATAGCTGCATTAGCTGGACAAGAACAGGTGGTCACAGAGTTGGTCAATTATGGTGCGAACGTCAATGCACAGTCCCAGGTAACGTATACATTCTCAACCATGCTACTCAAACTGCCACGTTTGTCTTGCACACATACTGCACTCACAATGTTCCAATCAAGAACATACATAACTACTCAGCACAAACATTTACGAGTGTACACAGTGTATATTTGTATGCTAAATAATGTGTGTGTGTGTGTGTGTGTGTGTTCCTGTACGTTTAACAGAAGGGCTTCACTCCACTTTACATGGCTGCACAAGAGAACCATCTAGAGGTTGTGAAGTTTCTTCTTGAGAATGGAGCTAATCAGAGCATTCCAACTGAGGTAACAGCCAATCGGAGAGCTAAACTGTGGTTGACCTACCAGTCATTTTCTGTTCCACCTCTTTTTCTCTATCTGTCTCTCTCTTTCTCTCCTTTTCACTCTTGCAGCTCAGGTTTTTTTTATTCACTACTTCCCCATTCAGTACACACTTTCTGTTACATATTCTTCTATGTACAGTATCCATTTCATGATCATTAAATAATCTTTATCCCCCATGAATCTGCCTTGAAACGTATGGTTACCATATGACAGCACAACAAAAGGTAAACACGGGTTCTGTTGCCTTTTGTGTTTCTTCTTCCTCTCTTCTCACCACCTTTACGTCATCTGCCCTGTCATCTATGCCTCCTCCATTCTCTGTCTCTTTCCACCTCTTGTGTCTTTGCTTTCTCTTTGTCTCTCAGGATGGCTTTACCCCTTTGGCCGTAGCTCTTCAGCAGGGTCATGAGAATGTGGTAGCTCTGCTCATCAACTACGGCACCAAGGGCAAGGTCCGCCTCCCCGCGCTACACATAGCTGCGCGCAACGACGACACACGCACTGCCGCAGTGTTGCTGCAAAACGACCCCAACCCCGATGTACTCAGCAAGGTACCACAGGAATGTGTGTGTGTGTGTGTGTGTGTGTGTGTGTGTGTGTAACCATAAAGTGGTTATGTGAAGGGGGAGTTGTGTATGTTTCTGACATCATGTGTTTCCAATGGTGCTTTGCAGACAGGTTTCACGCCACTGCACATTGCTGCCCACTACGAGAATCTGAACGTAGCCCAACTGCTCCTCAACCGAGGAGCCGATGTCAACTTCACACCGAAGGTGCGGTTAACGCGAAAGCACACTTTGCTCCCACAGAGATATCAAGCACTCTCATAACCACACAGATACACAGGCTAAAAGGTTTCACAGTTTCCTACAAATTTCGCGACAAGTAAGTAATGGCCTAATGTGTATCTCAAAGTAGGTTGCAAATGTGTAAATTGACATGCATTTATCTTTCCTATAGAATGGAATCACGCCTCTCCACATAGCAGCAAGGCGAGGGAATGTGATCATGGTCAGACTGCTGCTTGACCGAGGAGCAACCATTGATGCCAAGACTAAAGTAAACACAGACACGCTTACTCACACATAACATAGAAATATACACGCAGTGTTTGTTACCTTCCACAATTAAGCAGGCTAGAACACACCAAAATGTACCCATTACCCAGATTCACTCTTATATGCATCTCCTTAGAAACAAATGGAATGACCTCTTTTTCTCCCAATCTCTATGTAGGATGAGTTAACACCTCTACACTGTGCAGCAAGAAATGGACATGTTCGCATCATAGAAATCCTCCTGGACCAGGGAGCTCCCATCCAGGCCAAGACCAAAGTGAGCCACAACAACACCACATACTGTACTCACACCAGTGCCACATAGACACAAACACACATATAATGCATCCATGCGCCAATCGACTTACCAATGACTGATAATCAAATGATCTGCACAGATACAAAGCTGCTCTCTCTCTCTTTGTCACGTAGAATGGCCTATCTCCCATCCACATGGCGGCCCAAGGAGATCACATGGACTGCGTGCGGCAACTACTTCAGTACAATGCTGAGATTGATGATATCACACTGGACCACCTAACCCCATTGCACGTTGCTGCCCACTGCGGACACCATCGCATGGCCAAAGTCCTTCTTGACAAAGGAGCCAAACCTAATACACGTGCCCTGGTGAATAATCTCACATGTATTACAACAGGGTGAACACACAGTGTCACGCAGTCTTTACAATGATGCTGAAATAATGCTGACTGCAGCATCTTGCTTATGTGTTCTTAGAATGGTTTCACACCCCTTCATATTGCCTGCAAGAAGAACCACATGCGTGTAATGGACCTTCTCCTCAAACACGGAGCATCGCTAGAAGCGGTTACAGAGGTGAGAGGCATGCGTGCATATACTGGATGAGTTCAAATAGCCTATTGATTCAAGCATATTGTTTTACTATGCCTGTAATCTCCAGTGCCCTGGAGCCAACTTGATCTCGGACCACTTGTGACCTTGACCTTTAAACCCATGACAGTGGGAGCATGTAGCCTTTGTAGTGATTAACTATGCAAGGTTAAGTGAAGGTCTTCCACGCCCCTTTTTAGAAAACAATGTATTACATGTAAGATGCCATGTGATGTTGTGGAATCATTTACCTAATCAGTGGATGTTGTGGAATGGATAGGATATTGATACATAAGGAGCTGGGAATGAGACAGGCTGAACACTCCACAGTGTCCTTTTAAGGCTTTGGGCAAATGTTAAATACTTAAGCAACTGTTGAATTACATGTCTCAGTTTAGGTTAATGGAACCGTCTGTTTGTGTTTGTGTTTCTGTGTAGTCTGGTCTGACCCCACTGCATGTCGCCTCATTTATGGGTCACCTGAACATCGTGAAGATTCTACTACAAAAGGGTGCCTCTCCTCATGCCTCCAATGTGGTGAGTCGTTTCTTGTCTTTATTTTACTTTCTACCTATTTCAATCTCCCCTATTGTCCACCCTCTAATGATGTAGAGGTAGGGCTGTGCAGTTAATCAAATGTTCTCGATATTAGCTTTAAAAGATTCGAAAAACATTATTATTGTGATTCTTTGTGATATTGTGATACAACAAGTACTGTGATTTGATTCTGTGATTCTGTGCATTACAAAAAATAAGGAAGACTAGAAAAGCACTCAGAGAGTGCAAACCTCCGCCAAGCGACACAGAACTGCCTCATGCATCCACACGGATCACTCCCAAAATGTAATAGTTTCTTCCTTGGGTCATTTCAGACCTTCCCTGAAAATGTCATCAATATCCATCCATAACTTTTTGAGTTATCTTGCGAACAGACAGACAAACAAACCAATAAACAAACCCCGATGAAAACATAACCTTCTTGGCGGAGGTAATAAAGATAACTTGTTCAACTCACTTCAAATATTACATTTAATTCTGGGAACAACATTCTCTTCTATATTTTAACGGAAGAGCAAAAACTTAGGAGGGTAGTGTAACTTGTAAATTCACCCACACACAGAAGACGAAGTATTGTATAGCGCCACAACAAGCGCCACATTGTGGCCGTAATAAACGAATGTAATGTTATCAGAGAAAACCCGACTCAAATAAAAGTAAAATATAAAACTAAACTATATAATTAAATATGGCAATACTCTGCGCAACTTGATAGAATCGTGTGCACAAAACATTGCGACACCACTGTATGTAATCAATCAATTTTATAGCCTATTAGTAATACCACCCCCCTCCCCCCCCAAAAAATAGCTATTAATCGATAATGGTGATTACAATTATGACCAAAATGATCGTGAAAATGATTTTTGCCATAACTGAGCAGCCCTATGTAGAGGTCTACTTTACTCTCACACTGAAATGAATGCCATATGGCTGATTTCTCTGTTTGTGTCTTGCTGTGCCTATAACACACGCTAACAATAAACACACTTTCAGAAAGTGGAGACTCCTCTGCACATGGCATCCCGGGCGGGCCACTGTGAGGTGGCTGAATTCTTGTTGCAGAATGGAGCTCCAGTTGACGCTAAAGCCAAGGTAACTTTCATTCAGTACTTACCCACCTACCTGTTACCAGCACACTGCCAACTCATTAACTTGAGTTGAACCTAGTTACTGACACGGATCTATCATTCTGGTCATAGTCTCGCAATAAAATAGATTTACACACTGTATACAAAATGCGTACCACCACCAGAAACTGATTTAAAGGTAAACTATGAAGATTTTCACCTTAATATAACCTTTACGAAGCCAATTTGATGGTCAACAAACTCGTCATAGGGGAATCTTTCACCTAGCATAGCCTAGGGCATAGCCATACAGCATAGGTGTAGTAAGTCCTAGCTTTGCAACTTCAAGAATGGTCGACCCAAAAACATCTCGCGAGAATCATGAAACATTACCTTGTCAGTAGATATACAGCTCAACAGTCCCCCTTTCCCGAAGTAAGAATCCAATTAAATGTTTCCATTGAGAACTGGATAGGTACACTTAAAACCAGCTATGACATGACTATGCAATTGTATATGCTCATATAGACGCCAAAGGTTCACAGGTCATCTATCTTGTTTCAAGAAAAATAGCTTTTGTTCACGATTTCAAGTTAAAATGCTACACTACCCAAAATCCTAATATGTAAAAGAAGAGCCTTTCCTTGGTAGACATTACCATTACCATGGAAACGTTTATGTCTTAATTACCACAACTGCACGTTAATTTACTCGCTGGGATCAAGATGGATACCAAGGGCGGCTGTCAAAAGCAATGTGTGGCCAGCCGATGAAAACTATTTTCCTCATCTTTAAAGTTGAATTTACTCGATGGAAACTGTAGGAAGTTAGTTATCTTGTTGAATTACATTCAAAATGAAGCATGTTAAATTATCTTTAGGCAGTGGATAACACAGGAAAATGTATTCGCAATGGCTGATGGAATGAGTAGTTCCCTCACTCAGAAATTAAAATATATACAAATATATATACAATCTTGTACCTTTGCCTGTTTTCTATTTGTTTTGCTCAATGTGAGATGTTGTATGATTACGAGTCACGTCATAGTTGGTCAGCCTAAGGCAAGGTCTAAAACTCCAGAAATGAATGGATGAATACTTCCGGATCATAACCCTCAGGGAAGGGGCGGGACTGTTGAACTCGGTCTTAGGAGATCGTTTTTGGCTGTTGTTAATCCTTCACCTCCACAACAAAAGCATTTTCATTGTGTACAGGGTGAACAAGCCAGGAAAAGTAGGCTATTTACAACAGCAGAGTAACATCTAAATATATCACTCTAGGGGGAACTCTAAAGTCTGCAAAAATACCTGAAATTACATAGTATACCTTTAACTATTAGGCAGACTTGGTAGGTCAATTTGGTAGGTCATTGTGGGTGGCTTTCAAACACTCTCCTATCTATAACTAACACTGGATAGACTATCCCATTGTTGCCGCCCCATCATTCTCTCTATCAGTATGGACGAGGATCGAGGAAGGAAGGGAGGGTATATAAAACACCAAATGAGAGGCACCCTATGACTTGAATTTTACAAATTCAAGACATACAGTAGCCTAATACTATGGGCCAATAGTTTATGCATTATGTAAAATATGTTTATTTTTAGTTAACACCTGAACCAGTTCAAGAAGCGTCAGCATAAAGCTATCTCAGTGTCAACACAAACATCAGAATGGTAATTCTTACCTTTAAAGCAGCCTTTCCTTGACTTTACATCCAAACTGTTGTCAAACTCCTCCACCAGCGCAGCTGCTAGATTAGCGTCTGTGCTCATGCCCTCAGAAGTCCTGAACATACATTAACTATTATCAGTTAATTTATCTGTCTGCATCTCTTCCAGCAAATAATTACTGATTGTCTTTATCGTGATTACCCAAATGACCAGATACTGTATCACGGGTGCCTGATGCCATGTTGATAATCTGGCCTTGAAGCAACACAGTTGCATGCATATCTGATAGCAGTGTCTTTGGCCCATTGAACAGACATCATGATAGCACTTTTCTCTCATATTGAGGCAAATATCCTTTCAAACAAATCACAAGCCAATTACCATGCCCATTCCATTGATGTGCCTTTGAGGTAAGGTTGGTTATTTCACAAGATGTTAAAAGTAATTTTACTTTTATCATCATTAAAAGTAATTTTAATGATGATGTGTTAGGTGGCCTGAATTTCTCTAGCAGTTCACGATGTTCACTACATTGTTGTAATTCACCATAATATTTATAAAGGCAAGTGTAAAGTGATTAGCAGCTATGCTAGTTAACTTACTATCTAAAAATAGCTAAGCCTAATTCGTTTAGCTAGAGAGCTATTTGATATCAGACCGCGGAGACTCTATTGCCATAGTTTAATTAATTTTTCTCTGACAAATTACACACTTTACTACAATTTTCATGCTATGTAAACTGTCAGCATTCATTGTCATACGATTAGCATAGCTAGCCCACCAGCATGACTTACCAGAAAAGCAGGATGTCTTCTTCTCGAAAGGTCAGAATATTACGAAGATACCATCATTCTCTTTCACACATGGTCTGCTATATTGGCATATTACTCAATTTAAATTCAAATATAAAGTATAACACACTAGTCCCGCTCACTTGTTAAGTTAAGGACTCACCATTATTAAGCAGACTTTTTTCCCCTGTGCACGTGCCGTCGCGTGACTATTAGACAGGTCATTTGCTCAACTTTTTGGGCCTAGTTTTCTGTCAAAGTTTTCTCAATGGATTCCTGGTCAGAACCCCTATTGAAACAGATTAAGACTTGGGGCATGTTAAATTTTGTCCAAAAATTCAAGATGGCCGCCGTATGGGCAATTCCATATCAGTTGGAACAGGTCCGACACCATGGTCCTCAGTTTTTCCTGATTTTTGGTCAAAATGTTCCTCCATGTCTCATTAGAGGAAAACCAAAATTTTAGCTTGGTATCTTGTTTGGTTTCTGAGATATGGCTCTTCAAATGTGGATAGACGTGTCCTAAAAAAAAGGCTGAAAATGCCTGTATTTAATGAGCACCACTTTTTTTAAAACCCCTCTCCTGTCTTAAGCCTACCATATTCTTTTCTAAAAATTTGAACACTGGGGCAGTACCCTGTTTAGTTGTCCAATATCACAAAGGAATTATAGTCCTTCCCACCATTGAAGACTTATTCATAGAAACAAACCCATATTTTTTTTTAAAGCAATGAAAAACAAAAAAACTGTTTTTGTTCTCTTATGGTCATGAATGGATAGCACTCACATTTTTAAAACTTTACATATATATAGTCCATGAGTAAGAGAACATGTTGAAAAAAAAATTGAGATGGTAAGTTTTCGTATTTCGAGGCTATGGGCCTTCAAAGATGGCCAAAATGGTGTTTTTTCCTAAAAATGCCAATTTCTTTGCCTTTTTTCAAGGGCAAGATGAAATGCAAATCCAACATTTATTTTTTCCTGCAATAGTATGCCACTTTGTAGACCATGTGAATGTGGTAGATCCGACCTGTCCATTTTAATATACCCTCAGTACATGTCTGAAGTTAGAAAAAATTAAAAATAGTCTTGGCTGAAGGAGGTGTTGGTTTGATTTTTATGAACCTCCTAGAAGGACATTATGGGGTTTAACCCCATTTTTATGTTTGAGGGATCAGATTGCCATCCTGTAAACAGGATAAACATGTTATATCCCATTTTTACTCTTTATTGATCCCTTAGAATATGTCCAAAAGTTGTCAAAAATGAAAAAGGTGACTAAATTGAGGGGCCAAGTGGATCAAGTCACACAAGGCTAAAAATGTAATATAGGACAGATGAGATACTGAGGGAGAACACTGTGAAATGTATAACCCCTGTTACGATGGCCTTTGAACCCACTGTGTCCCTAACTGAGGTTAAGGGCTAAAAACCACCAACCACCGATCTGGTGGTCTCCAACTTTTTCATATCTCTTGATAGAAAATTTATAGAGACTTAAAACTCATATGTTGTTCATCTCTTCAAAGTGTTTTTTGAGACCATCCATGACTTCCTGTGATAACCGGAAGTTGGTTTAAAACAGGAAGTAAACTTTAAAAAGGCTGTATCTCTGGGGAAAAAAAACAAAAAGCTGCTTGGGCCAAAGTGTTGAAGCCAAAATCATGGTTTGAGAGATTGTGTAGGAGTATGTTTCAGACCATTTGGAGTTGAGTGGTACCCACTTTGTATGACATAAAAAAATCGCCCTCAGGGTTTAACTTGTAAGTGTAGGCCTCAACTAGCCTGGAAAACCAGCGCCAACTGCTGGACGGCAAAATGTTTTGCCTGCATTTGGGTCTGGCCTCGGACAGACCCAAACCGTGTCTGTGCCTATAGGCCAACGCTCCCTCAAAACCCCGCCCCAGAGCCCTCTGCCCCGCCCACGTTGATTCAAAACACATCTCTGCGTTGTGATTGGTTTAGTTGCCATCTGCCAGATTCAGGGCAGTGTTTTCAAAATGTACAGTGGTCCGAGGCCAGACCCAAATGCAGGCAAAACATTTTGCCGTCCAGCAGTTGGCGCTGGTTTTCCAGGCTAGTTGAGGCCTACACTTTTTGGTCAAGTTAAACCCTAAGGGCGATTTTTTTATGTCATACAAAGTGGGTACCACTCAACTCCAAATGGTCTGAAACATACTCCTACACAATCTCTCAAAACATGATTTTGGCCTCAACACTTTTCTTTTTCCAGAGATACAGCCTTTTTAAAGTGTACTTCCTGTTTTAAACCAACTTCCGGTTATCACAGGAAGTCATGGATGGTCTCAAAAAGCCGCTTTGAAGAGATGAAAAACATGTATGAGTTTCAAGTCTCAAATTTTCTATCAAGAGATATGAAAAAGTTGGAGACCACCGGATCGGTGGTTGGTGGTTTTTAGCCCTTAATCTCAGTTAACACAGTGGGTTCAAAGGCCATCGTAACAGGGGTTATACATTTCACAGTGTTCTCCCTCAGTATCTCATCTGTCTTATATTACATTTTTAGCCTTGTGTGACTTGATCCACTTGGCCATTTTAAGCCCCTCAATTTAGTCTCCTTTTTCATTTTTGACAACTTTTGGACATATTCTAAGGGGTCAATAAAGAGTAAAAATGGGATATAACATTTTTATCCTGTTTATAGGATGGCATTCCGATCCCTCAAACAGAAAAAAAGGGTTTACACCCCATATTGTCCTTCTAAGAGGTTCATAAAAATCGAACCAACACCTCCTTCAGCCAAGACAATTCTTCATTTTTTCTAACTTCAGACATGTACTGAGGGGATATTAAAATGGACCGGTCGGATCTACCACATTCACATGGTCTACAAAGTGGCATACTATTGCAGGAGAAAAGAACTGTTGGATTTGCATTTCATCTTGTCCTTGAAAAAAGGCAATGAAATTGGCATTTTTAGGAAAAAACACCATTTTGGCCATCTTTGAAGGCCCATAGCCTCGAAATACGAAAACTTACCATCTCAATTTTTTTTCAACATGTTCTCTTACTCATGGACTATATATATGTAAAGTTTTAAAAATGTGAGTGCTATCCATTCATGACCATAAGAGAACAAAAACAGTTTTTTTGTTTTTCATTGCTTTAAAAAAATATGGGTTTGTTTCGATGAATAAGTCTTCAATGGTGGGAAGGACTATAATTCCTTTGTGATATTGGACAACTAAACAGGGTACTGCCCCAGTGTTCAAATTTTTAGAAAATAACATGGTAGGCTTAAGACAGGAGAGGGGTTTAAAAAAAGTGGTGCTCATTAAATACAGGCATTTTCAGCCTTTTTTAGGACACGTCTATCCACATTTGAAGAGCCATATCTCAGAAACTAAACAAGATACCGAGCTAAAATTTTGGTTTTCCTCTAATGAGACATGGAGGAACATTTTGACCAAAAATCAGAAAAAACTGAGGACCATGGTGTCGGACCTGTTCCAACTGATATGGAATTGCCCATACGGCGGCCATCTTGAATTTTTGGACAAAATTGAACATGCCCCAAGTCTTAATCTGTTTCAATAGGGGTTCTGACCAGGAATCCATTGAGAAAACTTTGACAGAAAACTAGGCCCAAAAAGTTGAGCAAATGACCTGTCTATATGCAATGGTTATGAAGTTGAGATGAGTGGTGCCAATGTTTTTTTCTTTTTTTCTTTGTTTTTTGTCTAAAGTCCTTTATTCAGCATGTCTCTTACTTAACTGTTGCAGTATAGTTGTAACAACCTAGTTCAAAGCCAACATTAGACATTACATCAACCAGGTTTAATATTGACAAACGGTGGGTGATATACCATACAGACACAAACCCTTTAGTGTGGCAGACCCAGTCAAAATGATGTTTTTTGTCATTTTAGTTGGCAATATTAAGGAATGCGATGTGTGTGACTGGCAGAACCTAAATACAAATGCTATACAATGTGATTTATTTATTTATTTATTTATTTTTAAAGTATTTGTTGTTTCAATATAGTTTGTGATTTCAGGGAAACATCTGATCTCTGATTTTGTGTTCAGGACGACCAAACTCCACTGCACTGTGCGTCGCGGATGGGTCAGGAGGACCTGGTGAAGCTGCTACTGGACCACAAAGCCAACCCCAACTCCAGCACCACATCCGGGCACACTCCCCTGCACATCACTGCACGGGAGGGACACACACATACTGCACAAATCCTTCTGGACATGAATGCACAGCAGACAAAGATGACCAAGGTATGCACACACATACTATCAAGGGACTCATGAGTGATGAAAATGTTCTTGTGATTAATTGACATGCTTTGTCTCTTCCCTGCTCTGTTCTTCTTTCCCCATCTTTGCCTTTGTCTCTCTCTCTGCAGAAAGGCTTCACGCCACTCCATGTTGCATCTAAATATGGGAAAGTGGATGTGGCCCAACTTCTGCTAGAAAGAGGAGCCAACCCTAATGCTGCTGGCAAGGTGTGTGTGTGTGTGTGTGTGTGTGTGTGTGTGTGTGTGTGTGTGTGTGTGTGTGTGTGTGTGTGTGTGTGTGTGTGTGTGTGTGTGTGTGTGTGTGTGTGTGTGTGTGTGTGTGTGTGTGTGTGTGTGTGTGTGTGTGTGTGTGTGTGAGAGAGAGAGAGAGAGAGAGAGAGAGAGAGAGAGAGAGAGAGAGAGAGAGAGAGAGAGAGGGAGAGGTTTGTGAGCGTGTGAGTGTATTTGTGCCTGTCAGGGTTGAATGAGTTGTGGTCCTTTTTTTGTCTCCAGAACGGACTGACTCCACTGCATGTGTCAGTGCATCACAACAACCTAGACGTGGTGAACCTGCTGGTCAGCAAGGGAGGGTCACCTCACAGCGCAGCAAGGGTATGCACACATACACACACTGTCACACTGCAATATTTAAATGTTACCTACACACACACACACACACACACCAGACAGGTTTGCATTTGGTCAGCGGAATAGATAAATGTACAATGTAGTAGCATATAGCTTAACTCCTGAACATCTAAGTAATCCACCAGTAATGAAGGTAGCCTCTGTGAGTCTTTGCTCACTGGTGAGGATAAGAATGAAATATCGAGGTCCATGAAAAACACTGCCACACAAACAAATGTCACACAAACAGTCAGCACAGACACACACACACACACACACGCACATGCACATGATCAAATACACATTCTCACACGCAAACATCAATGTCTCCTCTTGTATGTAGAATGGCTACACCCCCCTGCATATTGCTAGTAAGCAGAATCAGGTGGAGGTGGCCAGCAGTCTGCTGCAGAGTGGGGCCTCGGCCAACGCAGAGTCCCTCCAGGGAGTCACGCCCCTGCACCTCGCCTCTCAGGAGGGCAGCCCAGACATGGTGAACCTGCTCATCTCAAAGCAGGCCAATGTCAACCTGGGAAACAAGGTAAGGATGAGCACACACAAATTCTCTCTCTCTCTCTCTCTCTCTCTCTCTTTCTCTCTCTCTGTCTCTCAGACACACACACACACCTTTATTTTCAGTGGCAAAAGAGCTGTAGATTGCAAATATCTGTCCACGAACACAAAAGTACAGACACACAAAAACACAAGTGTACAGACAAATCACCACAATAATCTTTGTTAATAATTCAAAGAAAGACATCATACAGTATATACTTAAAGATATGCTAGTTGGTGTTGAACCTCACCTACAATGCCTTGGAACTTTGACAAATAGAACATTGTGACTGAATTTGGCAGGTTTGCTTGTACTGTATATTAAGTTTGTTTTACAAAATGTATCTAGATTTATTTGTGTTTTGAGTGTGAGACTAAACTACTGTAGTGTGTGTGTGTGTGTGTGTGTGTGTGTGTGTGTGTGTGTGTGTGTGTGTGTGTGTGTGTGTGTGACCTAAGGGAGACCTAATGACCTCTGACTCATTATTGTGTGTGCCTTTAGAGTGGCTTGACCCCGTTGCACCTGGTGGCACAGGAAGGGCATGTGGGCATATCAGACATACTGGTGAAGCAAGGTGCCTCTGTGTATGCTGCCACAAGGGTATGCTCTCTCACTCATACCAGCACACACACACACACACACTCACACACACACACACACACACACACACACACAAACCTT
>NC_085001.1:31387620-31425120 GCF_963854185.1 Sardina pilchardus
TCCCCTTTACAGCAACACACACCCCTCCCCCTGCCAAAGGAGTATGATGAGGACTCACTGATCCCCAGCAGTCCTGCCACTGAGACCTCAGACAACGTCAGCCCAGTCGCCAGCCCCATACACACTGGGTCAGTGTGGAGACACACACACACACACACACACACACACACACACACACACACACACACACACACACACAAACACAAGTTAGACACAAACACAAATCTGGTCACCTAACTGGTGAAACCGCAGACTGTTTGATAGTGTGATAGTATACACACCATATGTGCTTAATATATGAGTAACTTGCCTGTGCATGTGAATGTGTATGATGTATTCTTTGGATGTAACTGACCTTGTCTCACATGCTTGGGTGGATGATGTGTTTGCAGGTTCCTGGTGAGCTTCATGGTGGATGCTCGTGGCGGCTCCATGCGGGGCAGCAGACACAACGGCCTGCGCGTGATCGTGCCCCCACGCACCTGCGCCGCCCCGACCCGCATCACCTGCCGCCTGGTCAAGCCCCAGAAGCTCCAAACTCCGCCCCCACTCGTGGAGGGGGAAGGCCTCGCCAGCCGCATCATCTCCCTGGGCCCAGCGGGCATGCAGTTCCTGGGGTGAGAACGCCAACAAAGCAACCAGCAAATATGCATCGTGTTCAGTCCAGCATGCGTCACGTCAGCCAGATCTGCACAGTGCCCTCACTGTTCTCACAAACAAGCCCATTAGGCAGTAATTAGGTGCCACATTAGCAATAGGCACAAATTATGTTGTTTGTTTCGATTGGCTGATCCGCCCAGCAGGAATTTGACAGCTCATCCACCAGTCCACATAGACAAGAAGCATTTGTAACAGAGATGGCTAATACAGCGAGACAGTTCACAAGAGGGTCATTTCCTGAATCTGTTTGGAGTCCGGAAATAGCTAGGTCCTAACTCCAAAGTTTAATGATTTATTTATCCCGTGTCCGAAAGAGTGTTTAATTGGCATCGCACGAATGACAATATAATAGTACACATTATATTACAATATTACATTTATCTTCTCTTGCTTCTCTTGCTTATTCAGAGAAAAGTTTATGTTTGATGTACTGGACACCCCTATTTAGGAGTTCGGAACTACCTGCCATTTTGCTCCATTGGCAAATCCCTTTATGAATCATCTTGGTAACTAGACAGTCTTTGTTTGTATGGTATGTAAGTGAGTGAGTCCTTGAGGGACACCATTTTAAAGATGGTGGTGCTAACTGGCTGAAGCTAACAAGGGGGCAGCGAACGTTCTGAGAGTGTAGACAGTATGGCGGCCGCCATGCTAAAAAGTAGACCGTGGCTAGCTGGCCATTCCATTGAATCCTATGGGGCGTAAGCGCCACTTTGACATCAAATAACGTTACAGCTGACGCGTTTTAAGCCTTTATATGAACATTTTCTATTGTCGGAGTGCATACTACATTGTGAAATTGGCATCATAATCTCGTAACTGTTTTATCGGCAGAGTAATAAACTTTTTCCGAAATCAATGCTAACGTGGGAATGCGCATGCGTCCATAGAGAGTAAAGCGTCGCCATAGGTCAGACTCGGTCAGACTACGTGCCTACGTCACATGTACGACACCTGAGCCTGCGCAGGAGACCTATGACGGAAATAGAAGACCTAAAAAGACCGTCGAAATTTGCTTCCTCGGTCTCTGCTGCCGTCTACGTGATAGCTCTGTCCATATCTTTTACTGTCCATGGAAGCTAACCCTCCAAATTCTGACCCCCTGAGAACACACACAGATGCATAGATAAACAGATACTGTAGACGCACACACACATGCACACAAAATAAGAGTTATCCCGGCACATTAAACTCACTTTACAGAGCATTTCTCAAAATAAGCTCAGTTTAATGAAATTTGTCTTTTTGTGTGTTTGTTTATGCTAACAGGCCAGTGATTGTGGAGATCCCCCACTTTGCAGCACTGGGGCGGGGTGACCGTGAGCTAGTGGTCCTGAGAAGTGAGAACGGGTCGGTGTGGAAGGAGCATCGCAATCGCTATGGTGATGAGGTGTTGGAGACCATCCTGAACGGCATGGATGAGGGTAAGACTCTTGTCAGTGCTACTACAGTATCTGGTCATTTTGAGGGTTCAGACTGAGGTTTAGCAACATCAGCGACGATCAAGAACCAGAAATCTAATATTCTCAGCAGTGACCATTATTAACGTCTACTGAGACACATTGAGGCATATTTCTACTTCTATTTCTAAGTTGCAGTATCAGTAAACTCCTGGATGGTAGCTTCAGCACCGGCCAAAAAATGCTAACTTTAGCCTGCTCTTCTCTGTGCACTCCAGACCTGGAGAGCCAAGAGGAGCTGGGGAAGAAGCGAATTCGCCGCATCATCTCCACCGACTTCCCACTCTACTTTGCCGTGGTGTCCCGCATCCAGCAGGAGAGCGACCTGATTGGTCCAGAAGGAGGTCACCTGACCAGCAAGCTGGTGCCGCAAGTGCAGGCATCCTTCCCCGAGACAGCAGTGACCAAGCGTGTCCGGCTGGGCCTGCAGGTGAGCTGGGAGCAGCGGCAGCAGGAGGAGGAGGAGGAGGAGGAGGAGGAGGAGGAGGTGGAGGAGGAGGTGGAGGAGGAGGAGGAGGAAGAGGAGGAGGAGGAGGAGGAGGAGGAGGAAGCGGGTAGAGGAAGAAGACTCCCCCCCTAGAGTGCATGCGTTTACAACCACCTTCCCGTCACTACATATCTGTCTGTCTGTCCACCCTGTCACTGTGATTGGCAGCTCGTCCTGTCCCAGACTGCTGTGTGAGGGAGGTCAGGGATGTTGCTGGGAGGGGTGTGAAGCACGCCACTGGGTTTGCGCCAGTCCCACAATATGGTTTGGACCTGACTAAAGTTAAAGTTTGCATCCTCGAATGCAGGAGGTTGGGTACTCTTGAGTATGTAATAGCAAAAGCAAGTTTTAAATGAAAGGTGTTTGCTTGGTGTATGTTGGTTAGCAGATGGTGTAGGTATGCCGATTGTTGAATGTTGGTTGGTTTGAGAAATCTGGCATTTGGATGTGTTTTGTAAGTGTTTTGATGGTATTCAGGGTGTATGTTGAATGATTTGTTGAACTGAATGATGAAGAAAGAGCCTGGACCTAAGTTAAAGTGGCTTTCAGTTGAATGTGCTTGCCTTATATTTAAGTATGCCTGAGAGAGATTGTGATACATGTTTAGGTGTGATTTCATGTTGGTGCTTAAAGGAGCTATGTGTACTGTAGTATTAACAACAGAATACGAAGAAACAACCATTTTTAATGTCAAAAACGCCTATGCTGTGTTGCCCAGATAACCACTGTTAGCAAGTCAACAAACCAGCTAGCGCTTGTAATACCACTGTGCACCACATGTGGAACGGAAGAGTTATGTTTATGGGTGCTGTTGCCGTCGAAACTACACATAGCACCTTTAACTAGGATTCTGCTGGTCCACCAACTCTGCTAGAAGATATTCAAAGATATTTTGCAGTTCACAGAAAGTTAGATCTCCGGACGCGGATAGAGCACCACTAGGCTGCATCTTGTAAATGCATGATTGGCATGTTCAGGAATAGCCAGGAGTGAGCAGAATGTAACTGTTTGGATGAGGCTCAGAACCGTGGGCTTGTGTAGCCATGCTCAGTTAGAGGACTGTATTTATGTTCCAGTGATCCCCCATGATCCTCCCGTGACCCTCCTCCACCCTGTAGGTTCGTCTCAGGATGGAGATTTGCTGGATTCCCTCACGCAACAAGCCCCTAAGAGAGTAACTCTGTGCTGAGCAAGTGAACCACTCATTCGAGTGTAAATTTAACTATGTTGTCACATGACCCCAGTGTGTTTGGTGTCTGATGGTTCTGCTGACTCGTCCTGCCTTTTTAAATGCATGTTATTTGAAGTTATCTACTGAAATCTGGTCTCAGCCACACAGCAGTAGTATATACAGTAAATCAACCACTATCAATGCTCGGTTCTCATTGTTTAGTTGAGATAGAGTAGAGTTATTGTATTTATCACCTTGTCGCTAAACTGTATAATATATAATATGTTACACTCGGCATCCAGTGTCGGTTACATTGCTGGTGATGAAGTCTTAATGTAATGTGCTGATGCCAGTATCTTAGCATAAATGGTTTCAGATATTCTTTGTGAAATTGTGGACTTGTTTGGGTTCGAAGTCACAAAATAAGCAAGGGAAATGTACAGGCATACAGTTGTTAATAATGGGTGGGGCAAGACCCCTCCTCTTTTCATGGAGGTCCTGACTATCTTTGAAACATAATTTATAATGGTTGCTAAGGTGTGCTGATATACAGAAATAATGGAGGAGACCATAGAACTGAACAATGCAAAGCTTATGAATGGATTTATGAATCTCTCTATCTTCTATCCCCTATGCAATATTTCAATGCCTTAGCTTCTATTTCATAACATTATACTGTACTGAACAGCTTTACTTCTCAGCTTTCTAGTTGAGCTGAGTTGACTCAGAAGAACTGTTCTTTACTCTATAGCAGAATGATTTATGACCTTAATATTCACAATAGCCTTATTAGCGGTTACATGCCAGACTGTCATATTTAATGCAGAAATGAATCAACTGTGCCCTATCTATATTACAGCACTTTCACGGTTTCTGTGTCTCTGTAACTTTTCACAATAAAACACTTTTATTGATCACCACCATGTCTGCTGCAGTCATGTTCTTCTAAGAACAATTTATAAAGGAATAAAAGAACTCTTTCTTTTCTCTTCTTCGTTCTTTGTTCCTTTTCTTTGCCTGGCTGTCATCATTCATCCCTTGGTACCTGATACTTCCAATCTGGCCCCACTCCATTCATTTGCATACACATCTATGTGTTTGTCCGTTGACACGACATGCTCCATTATTGCTTTCTCTGTGATTGGTTTTCCCTGGAATTCCTTTCACCTGCTCTCCCTCTCTCTCTCTCTCTCTCTCTTTTTTAATTCCATGTCCACCCATGATGTGCCACACCACCCCCACTATCTGTACCTTTCCTACTGTATGTCTACGCCCCTCTCAATCTCTCCCACTCTACTCAAAACCCCCACCCTCACATCTCTGCATCACCCCTCTCCATCCCTCACCTCCTCCTTTTCCTATCTCCCTTTCATCTCTTCTTCTACTGCATCCCTCTATCACTCTCTCTCTCCCTCTATGACCCTCTCTGTGTCTCCACTCCTCTTTTCCATATTCCCCATATCTGTTTCATCATCTGCTTCATCCTCTGCACCTCTATCACCCATCAATCACTCTGGACTCATCTCTCTATCTCTCTTCCTCCTCACTTTCTTCATGCCTCACTCCATCCCCTCCCTCTCTCTTCAATCTCTATTCCTCATGCTCTCATCCTCTATGCCCATACCTTCCTCCCTCCCTCCATTCCTCCACATATCCATCACTCCTTTCCCCTTTCCCCCCCCATGTCATTCTATGTCCCCCATACCTCAACATGGCCTCTGCTCCTACACCATCTGTCCTTCACAACTATTGAAATATATGATATCATTTATATTAATATATTACTTTCCCCCATTTTCTCTCCCTCTCTCCACTTCTTATCATTTGCACCACTCACCCACCCTCTCATCTTTTCATCTTATAATTAATTACCCCTTTTGTCGCTACCATTTCTCTCTATCCCTCCATACATCCATCTCTTTCACCCTTTTCCTTTCCTTCCATCCATCCATCCATTCATCCATTCATCCATCCATCCTCTCTCCTCTTACTCCTACCCCCCCTCCAGGCCCAGCCGGTCCCAGATGAGCTGGTAGCGAAGCTCCTGGGCAACCAGGCCACCTTCAGCCCGGTGGTGACGGTGGAGCCGCGGCGCCGTAAGTTCCACCGGCCCATCGGCCTGCGCATCCCCCTGCCCCCGTCCTGGAAGGACAGCCCCCGCGACACCGGCGAGGGAGACACCACCAGCCTGCGCCTGCTCTGCAGTGTCATTGGTACGCTTGTGCCCTACACCAACACATCACCAACATTTGTACACACACAAACAACTTTTCCAGATACACGTCTCTTATTGTTGGACTGTATTTCCATTTTCAATACCCCTATCCAAACACAAACTGAAACTGACTGCTCATGGACTCAAATCATTGGTGCATACACAAATATATTTAGACTAATCATAATGGTATACAAAATACATACTGTACATCCTACGTGTGCGTGACATGTCACAGAGAGGTAATGCTGTTGTTCTTAACCCCCCCGCCCCCTCCAGGTGGTACAGCCCCAGCTCAGTGGGAGGACATCACGGGAACTACCAAGTTGCTCTACTCCAGTGACTGTGCCAACTTTACTACCAATGTCTCAGCGCGGTAAGCACCTTTCCTCACCCACTTATGCACAATTGCACATACTGTACCCTGTTGTCCACTCTCCACTCTCTTCTTCACTTCCTCTTCACTTGCCATTTCTTCAGTACTTTGTTCTCTCTCCTTCCTTTTCAGTTTATTTTTTAGTTTATTTTTTTTATAATATAAGTTTAGTAATCAAAGTTGAATATATACTATTTTAACATCAGAGAACACAGTACAATACTCTATTCATCCATTCTATGTCCTCTTTAAACTTATGTAGCTGATCTACTGCATGTAGAGATGAACAGTCCAGTCCAGTAGTTAGTTCTAAAATGTAAAATGTAAACAAGTAAAAATAAAGAGGGTGCTATCCAATTAAAGTGTGGTCTGTTCTGTCTGTATCCACTGCTCTCCTTTTTCTTCACTTCTCTGCCACCGTCTGCACCCTCTCTTTGATATCTTTCTTCTCTTCTCACGCCCGTTCTAATTTGATCTGTTTCGTCTCCTCCTCTCATTTTCTCTCCTCTCTCCTCCTCCTCTCTCCTCCTCTCTCCTGCTCCTCTCTTCTCCTCTCTCCTCTCTCCTGCTCCTCCTCCTCCTCCTCGGCTTGGCAGGTTCTGGCTGGCGGACTGCCCTCGTACGGCGGAGGCGGTGTCCTTTGCCAACCTCCTGTACCGCGAGCTGGTGGCCGTGCCCTACATGGCCAAGTTCGTGGTGTTCGCCAAGATGAATGAGATTCGCGAGGGCCGCCTTCGTTGCTACTGCATGACTGACGACAAGATGGACAAGACCCTGGAGCAGCACGAGAACTTCTCGGAAGTGGCTCGCAGCCGAGACATCGAGGTACGGCACCCGGGTGGAGAGAGAGGGAGGGAGGAGAGAAAGAGATGGAGAGAGGGAGAGAGAGTAGACGAAAGAGAGATGACGGAGGGGGCAAGAGGGTGAGAGAGGAACAGTAGATAGGTAGAGATCAGTGGTTGTACCTGTCGAAGGGAATGAGGAGGATGACAGGAAGGATGACAGATACTAGCCTCAGCTGAATGCTGTTCTGAATGCTGACAGAATGAAATGCTGTCGCCCCCTGCAGGTGATGGAGGGCATGCCGCTGCACCTGGAGTGCTCGGGGAACCTGATCCCCGTCAGGAAGGCCACCCAGCAGCCCCGCTGCTTCAGCTTCCAGGCCTTCAGGGACAACCGCCTGCCCGTCTCGGTCAAGGTGCACTCTGTCTGTCCATCCGTCCGGCTGTCTGTATGTCTCTCTCTGTCTTCGTCCCTGCCACTACCAGCGTCCCTTGCCCCATCTATCTGCCACTGCTTTGTCTATACCTGTGTTTACTGACTCCACTAGCTGTCACAGCGCTGATAGTCTTATACTCTGTTAATCTTTCCTTCCCTGTTTCTTCCCATCTACCTACCCATGCTGCTATCAGTAATGTCCCTGTCAGTCTCTACGGTCTAAGTCCATGTCCTGTTTGTCCTCTATCCTTCAATCTTCTCTTCCAACATGCTCTGTCTCTATCATTCTCTTATCTGTCCCTGTGTAGGGGTTATTGCCTCAGTGAAATGTCCTACCCGGCTGACCTTATCTCTATCTTTGTTACTCTACTCTATCAATCCCTCTTTTCAGCTTCTCTCTCTATCGGCCTCTTTTCCTCCTCAGGTCAGAGACAGCAGTAAAGAACCTTCTGGGTTCTTGTCTTTCTTGCGGAAGTCGACCAAATACGAAGATAGTCAGCAGGTGCTCTGCAACCTCAACATCACGATGCCTCCCTGCATTAAGGTAGGACCCCCCCCCCCCCCCCCCACACACACACACACACACACACATACCACAAACTCATGCACACCATAGAGACACAGTAACACTCTGCTCTTTTCTGATGGCAGATTGTGGGCAGTGAGGACCGCAGGAGGACTTTAACACCTTTGGCCCTGAGAGAGAGATACAGCGCCTTGAACGAGCCTGCCATGGGTAAGACCACTTGATTTCACCCTCACTCACTTGACCTACTCACAGATAAACACACACACACACACACACACACACACATGCACCCACACAGAAACACACACAAACATAAATACTCACATATACACTCACACCACTGGTACATACAGTACATATCTTTTTGCTCACTGGAGCGCTCATCATTGTGCGTGCCTGCAGCATCATTGAGTGCCATGGAGAGGACAGAGCTCAAGATGGCCGTCATAGCTGAACAGCTGGGACTAAGCTGGGCTGGTGAGTGTGTACAGTATGTGTGTGTGTGTGTGTGTGTGTGTATGTGTGTGTGTGTGTGTGAGAGAGAGAGAGAGAGAGAGAGAGAGAGAGAGGGAGGGAGAAATGGGGGGGGGGGGGTATAGGCCTAAGGAATTTCATTTCAAGGCTGTTAAATGTAGTAAAGAGATTTTACTGCAGGCTAGAGGTTAGCACCCTAACCAACCATGAAAGCATGTGTGTGTGTCTGGTGTGACTGTGTTTGTTGGGGGTTGCATGTGTTTGTGCCTCTGGCTTTTTCATCGGTTTGTGTGTGTGTTTGTGTGTGTGTGTCTCTGTTTGTGTGTGTGTGTGTGTGTGTGTGTGTGTGTGTGCATGTTTGTGCCTTTGTCTGTGTTTATATGTGCAGAGTTGGCAAGAGAGCTCCACTTCAGTGTGGACCACATCAATAAGATCCGTGTGGAGAACCCTAATTCCCTGCTGGAGCAAAGCTCTACTCTCCTGAACCTGTGGGCTACACGTGAAGGAAAGAGAGCTAAGAGTGAGTGTACACACACACACACACACACACACACACACACACACACACACAGATGAAACACTTGTAAGCACACACTGATGCAGCACTGGCAAGCACACACAGCTATGCACACACACAATAGCGTTGACACATCAGTACAATGACACACAACGTCAACACATCAGCAATGCACATCAATACCCATAGTTCTCTCTCTCTCTCTCTCTCTCTCTCTCTCTCTACAAATAAGAAGATTTGAAAGGTATACTATGCAACGTTTTTCAGTTAATCAATTCGTTCCATACTGTTACATATGATTAAATGAGTCATTACCGGTCGAAACTGTGTTTTTTTCGGCCACCCCAGTGGTCTGTAGCGGTAGAACCACGCTTGCAACTTCAGGAGACCTCGGGCACGCACCCATGCTCTACTCCAGGAAGTGTCATGTAAAGTCTCATGAAAGGCACGGCAGACTGACCGATTGAGGAGTTTTGTAAAATATACACGCTAAAGCTGTGGGGGAAGCTCTGCAGAGAAATATGCAAGCATAAAACGAGCGAAAACAAAAAGTGAGAGCGAAACCGGCTATGAAATCGCCCATCCTGCATAGTATACCTTTAAACCACGCACTTAGTCTGCTGGGGTTATGCGCTCTTGTCCACTAACTACAACTTTTCTCTCCCAATATTTCCAAACTTGTATTTGTCCTCCACCCTCTCTCACATTCCTCCCTCCCATCTCTCCTCTCTTAACCTGTCTCCTCTATTTACAACATGCACAACTCACTCTCATCTTCCCTCCACACCCATCCCTCTCCCTCCCTCTCTCTCCCTCTCTCTCTCTCTCTCTCTCTCTCTCTCTCCCTCTCCACCAGTGGACAGTCTGTATCTGGCCCTGAAGGCTATTGACCGGATGGACATTGTGAGCATGCTGGAGGGCCAGCCCCCTCCCCAGCAACAGCAGCAGCAGCAGCAGCAGCAGGGTCGGCCGAGCCGAGACCAGTCCAGACGCAGGCACAACGATCGTGACCATCTCTCCCCCGGGATGGCCAACGGTGAGCCAGCCCCTGCCCCCACTCCTCCTTCTCTCCCTTCGTCTCCCTCCCTCCGTCCCTCCCTCCTTTCCCCCTCCAAAGCCAGAATCAGACCTTGAGGGTGAGGGTGGTGTGTGCATCCGGGACCAGGACTCAGCTCACTGATGGTGGGGGGGCTGGGGTGGTCTGCCTGAGCCCCAGGAGAGGATTGGTGGGGGGGGGGGGCACGGGGTTCTTAAGCCAGAGAGGCAGAGGTCCACTACAGCACTTTGGGATACAGCCTGAACACTTTAGAGAAGGCAATTCAGCCTAGAGTTGCCAACAGTTCCTTGTAAATTCTTGTACCGAGGGTCTACACAGAACTGTTTCACATGTAAATCCTTCACTGACAACAGGTTTCACAGGACTGAAAAGTTAAACAGCTGAACAGCTAAAAGAGTTTTTCTGGTTGTAAATAACGATTGAATATTCAGATGAGCCTTTTAATCTTTCTGAGGCTGACGTAAAGACTACATGACTGAAAAACGTTTACTATGTGAGGTTATTTAGTGTATAGGGACATGTGGGCTTCTAGCTAAGTGCTATTTGTCCCTGCTGGGACACCATAGTTGTGTCCTATGACTGTGTCCCCTCTCCTCTTTCTCTCTCTCCCTCTCTTTTCCTTCTCTGTGTCTCTGTCCACTCCCTCTGTCTTCTGCCCCTTCTCTATCTTTTTATTCTCTCCCTCCCTCTGCTCCTCTCTGTCCCCCTTCCTTTCTTTTTCCTCCCTCTCTTTCTTTCCCTCGCTCCATGTCTCTTCCTCCCTCCCTCCTGTTGCTGCCTCTCTGTCTTCTCTCTCTCTCTCGCTGTCTCTGTATTCCTTTGGACATGTCATCTGCAGCCCGGCTCCTCCTCCTCACCTCTCCACCCTGACCTTTGACCTCTGAGCTCATGTTGACCTCTGGCCCTCATTTCTCCTGCCCCGTCGCGCATCTCTCCTCTCTTTCTTTTTTTCTTCTTTTTCTTAATCCTTCCTCAAATAAACAAACGACCGAGTCACCTCTTTTTCTTACCTGTCCGCTCCGTGACGCAAAGGCTGCGCACACAGCGCCCCCGATGGAGGGAGGTGTCTCTGACTCATGCTGTCCCTCTCCCCTGCTCTCCTTTCTCTCTATTCTCCTGTTCCCTCTCTCTCTCCCTCTCTCTCTCTCTCTCTCTCCCTCTCTCGCTTTCTCCTGTCCATCTCTGGACATGCTCTGGAGACCCCACTTTCCCCACCACCCTCCTCTGCCTAACCCGCATGTAGCCATGGAGACAGTAGGGGGGGGTGACTGCTGCATCATGGGATATGTAGTCTGCGTCCGCATGCTGAATGTCTGCCTGCATTAACCTGCATGATGTCTGTGCTTCTGCATGGGGATATGTTGCTTGCATGGGATGTTAGCATGCGCTGCATGTAATGGCTATGTGCATACGGCATGTGTGAGGACTGGGCATGTGTGTGTGTGTGTGTGTGTGCACGTGTGAGTGTGTGAGCAGCATGAGAATGACTGGATCTGATATCCTCTGCACAGCGCCCTACCTGCGCCCACAGATCTACAGTACGTTCTCTGAGTGTGTGTGTGCGCGCGTGTGTGTGTGCGTGCGTGTGTGTGTATGAGTGTGTTTATGTGTGTGTTTGGATTTCTGTGTGTCTTTCTGTGTTTCCGGTGTCACACTAGTGTCACAGCTATCCTCACAGCTTTGTGGATATTTGGGACACGCCAGTGAGTTTGTCCTCGTGCGTGTGTGTCGGTCTGTCTGTGTGTGTCTGTGTCTGTGTGCTGTTTGCTCCGAGTGTTTCACACGTGCGTTTGTGTGTGTGTGTGTTTACAACACACTGTCTTTGTGCCGCTCTGCTCCACAGAGTGGAGTCTCTGTGTTGTGTGTGTACACCCTCTGTGAGTGTGTGTGGTGTTGTTCCTGTGCCAGAGGGTTCCCACGCTTTGTCACAGCTTTCCTGCGTCTTCCTGCTGAACTGTCTCTAATACATACACACGCACACACACACACACACACACACACACACACACACACACACACGCACACGCACACGCACACGCACACACACACACACACACACACACACACACACACGCACACGCACACACACACACACACACACACACACGCACACGCACAAAATCTCAGATGACAATATCATCCATTGCTACCAAATCCATACATACACACACACACACACACACAAGCAGACACACAGACACACACACACACACACACACACACACACACGCACACTTTGTCCTTTGACCTTTAGCTGAGAGGTGATGTCTCATCTTCTAAGTCCAGTGGTGTCAATAACCTTCTACTGCGCTGTCAGCACTTCAATGGTCAACTGAATCAGATTACTCACACGCACGCACTCACACTGCGTGCGCTCACAAAACACACACACACACACACACACACACACACACACATAAACACACACACACACACACACATAAACACTAACACACACACACATGCACATAAACACTAACTCTCTCTCCCATCATCTCATCTCTATCTTAACCCCCCACCCTTCCCTCAACTGTGCATCTTATTTTCCCTTTTTCTTGTCGTTCTTTTTCCATTCATTTCTCAAAGTGCTCATTTGTGCTCATTCTTCTTTATGGGAACATGGCTTCTCATTGTCCCCCTCTATTCCTCTCCTTTTCCCAGATCTCCTCTTTCGTTTCCTCCTCTCTGTCCCTCTCTCCTCTCCTCTCTTCTCCTCTCCTCTCCTCCCTCTATCTGTGTGTATCTCTGTCTCTTTTGTGTTCTGTTCTTCTGTCTCTCTCCTGTTTCTCCACCATCTGCTTGTATTGTTAAGTTGGTAGTTTGGTAGTTGTTAAGTCAGGGCATATGACAGACTACGGCATGCCTCAGCTTAAATCATTTGTTTTGGAGACTCTGCCACACACGGCTTTATTCCAGGATGTCAGACAGGATTCAACAGCACCCCAGTGTGGTGGTTCATAAAGCTCTCAGCTGGATCTGTGAAACAGGTGATCAAAAAGATTGCTGTTTGAACAGTGTTTTGCCGTGCCTCATTTGAGTAATTTTGCTGATTGTAAATTTTTGATAATAGTAAGGTATGTGAAGGCAGCTGGCCCGAAGAATGACCTCTGAGTGTCCTTGAGAGAATACGTCATCTGTGTGAGGGGGTCGGAAACGACACAAGCTGCCTGTGCACTGCCCTCTGGTGGTGTGTCTGTGTTATATGATGATGTGCATAGAGAGGACGCAGAAAAAATATCAACATTTCTTTTTCAGAAATGGTACTTAAAGAAATATCTATTTGGCCAGATATGTAGCAACAGTTTAAGCCTTGTACAGCCTTGTACAGGAAAGGATTTTCAGATAGAGGCAGCTGCTATTTACTATGCCATTAAAATGTCATTACTATTACAAGATGTATTTAAAATGTGTTGTGTCATGATGGGATTTTCAGGATACCATAGTTGACAAAAAGAAAAACACTCCACCACCAGTTCACCACTGCACAGCTGGCAGCATCATTAATAGAACAGTAAACTGCAGGAACTAAAAGAACAGGGCGAGAGGGGGAAGCAGGGAAGGGTGATGAACGTGCACACAGAACTTGTGAGAACAGGAAAACAAGAGGACGTAACTAGTGACCAAAGGTCCGAGTCCAAAGTGTCCTCTGGCTGATACATCTCAACAGTGTTACAGGGCCCTCATTTAAATGCTGGGCAAAATGCAAAGTCTAAAGTCTGACTAAGCTTGCTATATAATAATGTCTATAAAGCTTGCTAAATAATCATGCAAAATCTATTTGCAAATGTAATACAGTGATAAAAGCACAAGCATTGGTCTGCTAACAGCCGCCTCACGCCATATTGAAGCACACATCGACTGACTTGACTTTGCCCAGCGTTCAAATGAAGGCCCACAGTCTCACAAGATTGCATATTTCATTTCAGTTGCAGTAGCAGCCATCTCTTATTCTATTCTAACACTAACCTCCTGTTCCACCTCAAGTGAGCTGAGTCATTTGGTCATGAATGTGTTGAGTTGAGAGTGTTGTGAGGATGTGAGTTTGTATGTAAGTACAAATATTTTAATACTAAATGTTACACTTACTGTATAAAAGTTACATACCATGTACAGTATCTTACATATTTTATGGTCTTATATAAGAATATGAAGTATAATTAAACTGCTCTATTGTGTGTGCCTATATGTGTACAGTATATATGTAATATTATAGTCATATATGTTGCATACACTGTGGTTCCAGTGTCCAAGTCCAAGAGAAGAATGTCTGTGTATAGGATATGGTGTATGACGACTTGCATGCTGGCTCTCGTGCTTGAATGACCATCAGTCTCTATACTGAGAGCATGAATATGCAAGAGTGTCTGAGCGTGTGTGCGTGCAGATATATGTGTGTTTGTATATATGTGTGTGTGTATGTGTGTGTGTGTGTGTGTGTGTGTGTGTGTGTGTGTGTGTGTGTGTGTGTGTGTGTGTGTACAGTATGTGTGTGTGTGTATTTATCTGTGTGTGTGAGGTAGCAGTGCCCTCTGTCTGGCCCAGTGGCAACACACACACACACACCCTCCAGGAGACAGACGGAGCGGCCACACTGTCTTTGGTCAGCTCCTGCCCAGCCTAGTGCACACATCACCGCCTCAACTGCCCGCTCTATCACCCAACGTGGCCCATTGATGCCGCTCACCACACCTTATCATTTGGGTCATGACTCATGACTGATCAAAAATAGTCACCATCAAAGGACACCGTCATCATCAGGGTGACTTTCCAGTAAACCAAGCAGACGTGTACTGAACAACATACCTCAGGAGAGAGTTGAAACCCCCAGCATCTCAAGAGTAACAATTACGATACGCTTTAAAAGCTGCTGACTCAGCGGTTAGTTTAAAAGCAGGATATATTTGCCAGTTAATACAGCCATGATTGCCATATAGCATAAGACCAAATCTGACAAGCCATCTAAGGTGTCCATTAGTGAGCTCATCATCGAGAGCTTTCAGGAAACGTACTGTAGCTGTCCTGGAAATGTTACAATGTGGAGGCCTCTCCACCATACGCCTCCTGTGCTTAGGTGCATGAAATGTAATACCATTCTTCCGATGATGTAACTTGCAGACAAACATAGCATACTCAAGCACACATAGCTCACTCCGGCTCAGTCACTCCATGAGAACACCGCTAGTGCAGCGTCTTCATTGGCCCAGAAGTTGGACAATATTGGGATATTTTGGGAAGTTAAGATGCTTCTGTAATACCAGTATAGGATTTAAATGTAGGATCTGTCCTCATGTAATTACTATGAAATTGAATCATCACAGCATAACTCACAACTCCATGATCACTAGATAAAATAGTGTTGTAGATGTGAGATGTTTCTGTACTACTGGCCCCAGTGTATAATGACCCTTTCAGATGCAAAGCCCTTTGCTGCACTGGCCACTGGGCTCTGCACACAATAGTGTACTACCGCTGGTGTACCACAAGCCACTGAAATTAAACATTGTATGTGAATTACCTGCGCTACTTACTGGTGTATATATAGGCCTAAATGTTGACTCATTCAATATAGTGGATTTGGCTACTTTTCTATGAAATTGTTGCATGCATTAGTATTCAAAGTAGGAGAGGATAATATATATTAGATGTCTGTTGTTTCCTACATTGTTCTGCTAGAGATCATATCGTACACACCAGTGTTTCAGCTCTGCGTAGGGACTAGCGCATTGTATGAGCACTGATGGCGGCAGGGTGTACTGGGTGTAGTGTGCACTAGGCCTGCCCTCTGTCACTGCTGGTTGATCTGGTCTGGCTTGACGATGCTCCACACACATCCCCTTTCCCTCGTCCCTTTGCCTTGCGTCCCCGTCCCCCTCCCCCCTCTCCTCCCCTCTCACTTGGGCCAGGGCACTTCCCTCCAGAGGAAGGTGATTTTTTGGGGGGTGTCAGCGAGCCTCTCTGTGTGTCGCTCCAGGTTACGGGCTGGCGGTCCGTGAGGAGATGCTCTCCCCAGCCTCGCTGCAGTACAGCCTGCCCTCACCGCTGGGCAGCGAGCCGTACTGGCAAGAGGTGTCCAGCCTGGACTGCGCGCCCATGGCCACCACCGAGGAGGACACGCTGATGGAGATGTCCGACATGCAGGTGTGGCCGTCCGGCAACAGCCCCTCGCTGGTGGCGGTGGAGGACTCCTCGTTGGAGTGCAGCCGAGCGGACGACTCGGACGCGCCGCTGCCGCACGGGAGCTTGGGCCGGCCCGGCAGCAGGGGCTCGGGCGCGGGCACGGGGCTTAGCGGCCGGGGAGGACTCAGCGGCTCCATCGAGCTGCTGGAGGACCAGTCGGAGCTCGGCTGCGACTCGGAGCAGCAGAGCCTGGCGGGGACGCCGGCCGGGGTCAACGTCAACGGGCTGGACGGAAGTCAGGGGTCAGAGGTCACGGCAGGAGGAGCTGGAGGAGGGGGGGGAGGAGGAGGAGTGGGAGGTGGAGGAGGAGGAGGAGGAGTGGGATTAGAAGAAGGCCTGTCTGTCGTTGCAGGGCAACAGCGGGTGTATGCACGCATGAGTGACTCGCCTGGCCTGAGCCATGTGGCGGACCGCAATGGAGACAGGTGAGTGCTGCGCTACTCTGTGGTCACAGGAGCCGTTACACTTACAGCTCTCTCTTACTGGAGGACGTCTCTCCCCTCCTGAGTGCAACCATGTAACATTAATGTTCTTATGAATGTAACATTAATGTTGTTTTTAATGTAACATTAATGTGTAGCTTTTTAACCAACCCAGGCATAGGCAAGGGACTGGACAAGTAAAATTACAAAAAAAATTACTCCTCATTTCTATGAGCTAGTTTTGGCTTCTTTGTGATTTGGACTCACAGGATGAGCGGTGTATGTTGTACCCTCTTCACCTGTCCTTCACCTCTCCTGCAGGTCACCCCCGGGGTCCTTCCTCTCCTACCTGCCCGACCCAGCGGCGCCCGGGTGGCAAGGGATGAGCGACGTGGCCCAGAACTGGGTGGGGCCCTCTCAAGCCAACACCCGGCAGGCCATGGAGTCCATGATGTCGTCGATGCGCAGCACGATGGACGGAGACAGCAGCCAATCGCGCGTGGCCCAGGAGGCGCTGCTGCAGCCGGTGCGGGACATGGGCCACTCGGAGATCCTGCGCGGACACTTCCGGGGCACCCAGCCGTTCGAGAAGGGCCTCGGGTTCCCGCATCGCGTGCCCGAGCTGCGGGGTTGGGGACAGGTGAGACCTCCATCACATGATTCGGCTGAGATGGGCACAATGTGACCCACTGCTGACTGGGTTATGGGTCATTGAGCATCACCACCATAGCGCATTGCCTCTCTGTCTGGACACAGTCATCCCTAAAGCCTGCTGCTAACCACATTGTGTTTGTATGGCAATAGGTGCTACAGCCAAATTATTTCAAAGAAGTTTTATAGTTTAGGAGACTGCACATTCCTGATTTCTTTTTTTTATTATTTGAAATGCCACGAGTGGGTTTGTAGTATTGTGAATCATGATTTAGTTTGAGTGCAAAGAGAGGAGCCTCGATGAAAAGAGATGACAAAGTAAGTCCAAGTGCAGGTGCAGAGAGAGTCAGTATTTTCTCTGAGACACCTCAAATGAACGATTGACCCTCTCCTCTGAACAGTTGCTATTTTTCCCAGTGTCTAGTTGGTAGGGCAAATAGGTTCGTTTGAAGGCTAAAAGCTCCGCTGGAGACACAGGCGCTGTTTGTCCAGTCATGTGTTTGTGTTGCTTGCGTGTGGCCCTACAGCTGAACTGCCTCCTGTTTATAAACCTATTTGTTAGCACACACAGTGTAGATTCATATCTAAACACATTCTGTCAGTCTTGTATTGAATCATTAGAGCACCTGCTAGTCTGAATGAATCTCTCCTCGTCTCAAACACACACATACTCACTTAACACATTCACAACCATTGCCGGAAAAGGGCACAGCCCGTTTTGAGCCAAAAATAGCACCTGTATATTCCCTGTGTATCTCTTTGGCTACTGTAGGCTATGTTTGGATTTCAGAATGTGGGAGGGGGAATTCCGTTACTTTACTTATGGTTTATGATTGGGAGTGATGAAAGACTGTCTATTTATCCGTCTGTCTGTCCCTCAATGAATTCATCCGTCTGTCTACTCAAACAACTAAATATAATGCCCTTCAATTCTAGGCCAATGTTAGGAGGCCATTGTTGTGACTGGTAGCGCTGAGTGAGGGAACTGTAGCCGTTAGCCTGGAGGCATTAACTTCACTTACAGCAGCTTATGGCTTCCTTTGTGAAGGCTCAATTAAGGGTCTCAGACAGCTTTCCAGTGTGTTTAATGACACCATTTTAAAGATCAATGCAAACTGGCCCCGTGTTCTAGAGGTCTGGCCTAGCATGTAAGCTAGCATTAGTGTTGCATCTTTCCATGCGAAGTGTAATTATCCTCATTTAGCGGGTGGCGTAATAACCTTCATTTAGCAGACAGTCTCATAATGTAGAGCCAGCAGCTGGTACTGTATGAGCTGCAGGACACTGAAGGGTTGGGTTTGGCAAACCTCTTACCTGCTTTCAAGTCAAAGTGACACAGAAGATGTACTTCAAATACTGCCTCTAAATGCACACACAAACATGCGTACGACCCCCCCCCCCCTCTCTGCCCCCCACCCCCACCTCCCCCCCCACACACACACACACACTCACACGTTCAAAATGTGTCACCAGCTCTTAGATCACACACACACACACATGGTCTGGTACATGGCCAAAGGTATTTCCAGAGACGAGGTCACATGTGCAACCAGAGACCACTGCCAGGCCGGGAGAGTCTGTTTTTGGAAGCAGAGAGAGGAGACGTTAGTGCTGGTGGTGGTGGTGGTGTATGTGTGTGTGTGGGGGGGGGGGGGGGGTGTAGGAATGACTGGGAGAGAGAGGGGAGAGAGAAGGGGTAGGAAATAGAAACTATCAGGCAGGATTTGATTGCCACTGTTCCCTCCCCACTGCCAGTGAGAGAGAGAGAAGCAGGGAGGGCCAGAGGAAGGGAGAGCGAGAGAAGAAGAGCGAAAAGACAGACAGGGAATGGGCTCATGTGGACGAGTCCCTGTTCCGCCTCAGATGACAACAAAAACAGGATAGAGGGACAGACGTGAACAAGGGCTGGCCTGGCCCTGCGCAACCGGCAGAACAACACAACAAGAGAGGGAACCTCCGGGTGCACTGTAGGACCACGCCATCCGCTGCGTGTGTATGCGTGTGTTTTGAGTGTGTGTGTGTGAAGAATACCGGTCACCATGTGGGCCGTACTGACCGAGCTGCTCTTCAGCTTTGTGGTGCTGGCCTTCCTGGTCATCAGCTGCCAGAACGTGCTGCACATCGCCAGCGGCACGGTGCGCTCGGTGCTGACCTACATCCACAAGCGACTGGACCGCGAGCTCGGGGAGGACGAGGGCGTGGTCGACGAGGAGGAGAACGTCACAACACGCGTGGTCAGGCGCAGGCTCATCCTTAAGGTACCGGAGACAGAGAGGGGGAGGGGTGACCACACAGAGGCGTGGAACACAGGAAGAGATAGACGTGATACATGGATAGATGGATACAAAGAAAGTACATCACTGTGTCTGTTAACAGTAAGGCACCAAGAGCAGAGGAAAGAAAGAGACACAAGACAGATTTGAGAAGCGATATATGCCAGAGGGCACGAGAGCGGTGATATGCCAGAGAGGGCACGACAGAAGTGATATGCCAGAGGGCACGAGAGAAGCGATATGCCAGAGGGCACGAGAGAAGTGTGTGTGGGTGGATTCCTGGAGATTTTATAGGAGGATGTTGATGGTGTTTTTGGGGTGGAGCTTGATGTCACTTGATGTCACTTTGACACTACTCTATTCTACTATTTTTGGCACATTGTCTGATGGATGAGCATGTGATTTATATATGCAATTACATATCACATTTGATGTGATACATTTGTCACATTTAAATGTTAGAGGTTTAATGTTCAATTCAGCTGTTGCCAACTCTGATTAAGATTGCTGCATTGACGGGGCACATTTTTCTTTGTATCTGACCCCTGGCTGTATGAATGCATCTCTGCCCTGAAATGACCTGCAAGTGCACATCTGTTTGATGTTTCACAAATACCAAGACAACAACAACACTGTTAGCACTCGATTATGAAGACAGTGACATGTGCACAGGCCAGGAGAATGTAACATCAACTCTGGTCTCACTGTAATATCCACCTGATGGCCGCGGATTAGCCTTGTGTCTGGGCTAAATCAACTTAAAGGGGAACTATGCAGGTTTGACGATTTCATCACCAGTTTCGCTTTAACTTTTCGTTTTCGCTCGTTTTACACTTGCAGGTTTCTCCGACATTCTCCGTTCCGATGGCACAAACTTGCATGCATGGTTTTTGCGCTCAGAGTCAGAGGTGCTAGGGGGAAGCGAATTTTCTTTCACCGTGTAAAAACTCAGGGCATTGACCTTTCCATTAAATTGTTGGAAAGACTAGAAGGAATACTGTGAATACTGTATTGTCTTTGCAGAACCAGGGACCTGTGAAGTATTCTTTCATGGAATAGAAAGCACGGAAAGACCTTTAGCTTCAGGGGTAAAGCTAAAGCTTGGTGTTTGGCTGTCAAACAAGGATGTGCACTTTAACTAATATACAGACAGACACATGCACACACACACACACACACACACACACACACACACACACATATACATACAAACACACACACTCACACACACACACCTATCCATGTAAGACTGTTGAAGACAAGCTGCTCTCTCACCTGATGAGTTGAGGGCAGGTGTGTGTCTCTCTTTCAGTGCCACTATGCTATGAATGACATGGCAGCTGCTGGAGTCTCTTGGAGTCTCTCCGGTTCAGCATGGATGTGAAGCACTAGACCTAACACAACACATACCAACCTTCATTCAACCAGAACGCGCACACACACACACACACACACACACACACACACACACACACACACACAAACAAACATAAAGTAAGAGGGGGAAATCCAAGAACTCAACAGAGCGTAGTGAATGAGGACATTTCAAACATTAAATGTGAAAGTGTCAAGGCCATCCAATGGTGGCTTATGGCTTATGTCCATCTAAAACATGCTACATATCTGCATGCATAGATACACAACCACAACAACCCACAACAACAACACACACACACACACACACACACACACATATGTAGCCACTCTTAATTAATATAGCATTTTAAAGGCACCAATATTCTCTTGTGAGCTGTGAGAGTTCTTGATTTTGTCTGTCCCTCCCCCATGCAGCCGCACCACTGGTTATTTTTAACTCTTTAGTATGTGCTGACTCTGGCCTTTCTGCTCAAGCCCATTTCTCTCCTGTGCCTTCTACTCCAGACAGCAATGACTTAGCCCTTACTAAGCAAAGAACTGTGTGTGTGTGTGTGTGTGTGTGTGTGTGTGTGTGTGTGTGTGTGTGAGAGAGAGAGCGAGAGAGTGTGTGAGGGGGTGTCTAAGAATGTACATGTTTCTCTGTATGAGTGCACTGTCAGCTGTGCAGTTTTTAAGCTCCTAGTGCTGACCCACTGTTTGTTGAGTTGTGTTTCATATTATGTGAATGTATATCAGTGTGTGCCTACCGGTATATGTGTGTAAACATGTGTTCATGAGATAGTGTGTGTGTGTGTGTGTGTGTGTGTGTGTGTGTGTGTGTGAAACGTGTGTGTGTGTGCGTGTGTATGTTTGTGTTTATCTGTGTGATGGTCCCCTGTATCGTGTGTGTGTGTGTGTGTGTGTGTGTCTGTAACGTGTATGTGTCTGTAACATGTGTGTGTGTGTGTGTGTGTGTGTGTGTGTGTGTGTGTGTGTGTTTGTTTATCTGTGTGATGATCCCCTGTAACGCACGCGTGTCTGTGTGTTTGTGTGTGTGTTTATCTATGTGATGTTCCCTGTATCGTGTGTGTGTGTGTGTTTGTGTGTGTGTGTCTGTAACGTGCGTGTGTGTGTGCGTGTGTGCGTACGTGTGTGTGTGTGTGTGGGTGTTTATCTGTGTGATGGTCCCCTGTAACACACGCGTGTGTGTGTGTGTGTGTGTGTGTGTTGCTGCGTGTCCCACAGGGTGACGAGGCGCAGGATCTGCCGGGAGAGCACGTGAGTGAGGAGCAGTTCACAGATGAGCATGGCAACATAGTCACCAAGAAGGTCAGCTTCCCATCCCGCTTCCCATTGTGCTTGGCTGTGCAGGGGCTGTACTGTAGTGTGGTGATGAGCCAGGGTGGGCCGCACTCACACTCCACACCCCCAGCCTTTATAAGCGCTTATGAACCACCCAATGAGCCTTTTCACGTGGCTGGAGATTTATCAATTCACAAGTTAAGAAGATGCTGGCTTTGAGCAGTGCTTCTTTATTTCTGTGTTTATAAAGCCTCTATTAAGACATTTTAAAGGCTCGTTGCTGGTTCATAAATGCTCTATAATATGCATACCTGATGCACTTTCAATAAAAAGTGTTGCCCCATCTCTCACTCATAATGTACACAAATGAAAAGCTAAAGCCTCATAAGCGTGGTGATGATTATTCTGATAACAATAATCATGGAACCTTTTTAATAACTTGTATCAACTACTACCAAGTGCTGTTTGTCTAGTTCCCAAAACAAACTAGTCACTAAGGGTGCCTAACATGAATGAGAAGAAACCTTAATGGTTATGGGTGCACTTACTGTACTTTACCAGACAGGAAATGAGTGCTTGACTAGTGTGGAGTGATTCATGCTGTGTGCTGTTCATTAGAGTGAAGGGTATAGAAAAGGACTACACTGAGGATCTACATTACAGCACCCTCTATTGGAGCACAAAGCACACATGTTTCTCAACCTGACGACATTTTATTTAAATCCTTCAACCATATTATTTCTTTTGCTCATCATTTTCCGTTTTTCTTCCTCCCTTGCATTCCCCCTTTTTTCTTATCTTTTCTCATTCTTCTTTTCCCCATCCCACTTCCCCCCTTTCTTCTCTTCCTCATCACCCCTTCACACACCTCCCCTCCCTGTCCCCCTATCCTCATCTTTCCTATCCTCTTCTTCTCTCCTGCTCTTCTTCACATCCCCCCTTCTCCCCCCTCTGTCTCCTTGCCATCCCTCCCTGTGGGCTGCTGTGCTCCTCCAACCCTGTGGGTGGCGCTGTAGATCGTGAGGAAGGTGGTGCGCAGAGGGAAAGGTGCAGAGGATGAGGGTGGTGAACTTCTGCTGGAAGGTTCTGTCTCTGAGGAGGGAGACAACGAGCCGTACGTCAGCTACGCTGTGCTAGGCCACGACGCCAAGGTGGGCCTTTGAACCGGGCCTAAGCTAGAACCCCAGCCCGGCCAGAGCTGAGCTTAAACTGGGCCTCAGCAGGATCTGTCCACTCACAGATCACAGGCTACAGCACACTGGGGAGAAAGCCAATCAGATGCATCAGGGGCATGTCTTTAAAGCTCAGGATCCGGGCCAGCTAGAGACAGGACAGCCAGTTTGAGCTGTGGCCCCTTACACAGTGTGTTAACGTGTGGATGTGTGATGTTCTTCCTATTCAGTAAGTGCCCCAGAGTCATTATCTATGACTCAGGAGTCAGGAACTTCTAATAAAGTTAAACTTACAAACTTCAGTTTTGTGTGTTTCCCTGAATAGAGAGAGGGATGGAGGAAAGTTAACCGATATCTTAGAATAAGAATTAACTACCTAACATATATATAAGCATTTGTTTTTGCTCAATTTTTAAAAAAAATATAAGTAATAGAGTAAGATATGTTCTATGCACACACAAAAAATACTTATTTCTCTGAGATTTTGCTCACAAAACTCTTAAAATCTGTGACTTCACCTTTGCCAAAGTAATCCCTCAACTTGACAGGTGGCATACCAAAATATACTGATAAAATGCATGATCATTCCATAGTCTAAAATTGCCTATTTTTTCACACAACACAATGTGACTGATGTCACAAGTTTGTGGGAGCGTGCAGTTAGCATGCTTATTTCTCAGTTAGCAGTTAGCATGCTGACTGCAGGAATGTCCACTATTGTATGTTGCCACTGAACTGAATTTGAAAGAGTTTGTGAATCTGAGTGAAATTAATTTTGTGTGCATAGAAGAAGTCTTACACTTAAACTTTTAAAAAATGGGGGCAAATACAGATCCTTTACATTATATTTTTACATAATACATTATATGAGGACATAGAAGTTCATTTCTATAAACTTAATGGTGCATTTTATAATAAAATGCTTGAGTAGCCTAGTGTATAAATGTATCATAGTTTAATGTGTTTTTTTGTGTTTTGTGTACACTAACATAATGGTTCACTAGTGTGTGCTATCTTAGTGGACACTAGAGTTTATGACCGTTGACGTAACATGATTTGACTGATCAAGAAGACACTAGATTCATTGTGGGTGTGCATTAGCCTAGAGTGTGTTGTTTGCGCTAGAATCAGTGGCATATTTTTTATGTGTTTTGTGTATCTAATTTGGGTCATTAAGAATCTGAACTAGAAGTGGCCACTGCAGTTTGCTGTGAGAATGTTTAATTTATTGTCCAAATGTGTAAATGTGTACTAGTGTCTTGTCCCAACCAACTACAATGCTAGTGTACTACATGGAATTCTAATAGTGTTTAAACAATTTCAGTACAACAAATTAGAGATTTCAGATGGCATCACATTTCAAGATAGATAAAAACGCTCATTCTCCTGAGGATCCAGCCAACAAAACCACTATTTCCCTCAACAAACAGGTTGTTTTAGGGTAGAAAAAGACCTGAAGGATACTGAAGGAATAGAAAGCTCAGGTTTGCTGTGCCGGGTGAGGACCAGATATTCCATTCCCCAAAATGTCTTTTACCAGTAATTCCCGAAAGTCCTGAGATTTGCCATTGGTTATCCATAGGCATTCATAACTGAGCAGTGTCACCTGCTGGGTAGATTCTTTGTCATTGCTGCCCGACCCATGTCATGCAAAGCATGCATCGATGTGACAGCTGACCAGTCGGAAGGGAAAGATAATTAGGATGGCCATCACAGCTATTACATCATTTTACAGCAGTAATATAGCAAATTCCAAGCATGCTCCTGATTTGCCTTCAAAACTCCATTTTCAACTCTTTGTCCTGCGTTAAGGGATCTTTCTGTCATGTCATAGGCTAACATGCAACCATTTTGACCGCAGCAAAGCATGCTCTGTATTTTTCTTTGTTGTATGTGTTGTACGTCCTGAAGTTCCTGAACTGTGGTACTTCCTGAGTGTGGCTAAGTTCCATGGCAATGCTGCATTGACGAAGCAGACCTTCTCTGCCAAGCTCCTCCTCTCGCTTCACTGCAGGCTCTGCCTCTGGCCCCTGCTGTAACCCTGCCTCTGTAGCATATTTAACGTGACACAGATGACATTTGAGTTTTGTACTACCTCCAGACTACGCTAACCCTGGGTGCAATTTTGACTTTAGTCCTGCCCTCCGTGGTCCTCTAGCACCATTCTAATCCATCTCCTAGTTCTTACTCTTGCACTCCTGCCGTCCTGTTTTTTGCTGTCCCATTTGCACTCTGTAGCCTATGATGATTGATTGTTAATCCAGATGCTAGTCCTGTCTCAAGCCTGGTGTGTTCTGTAGATCTAGTCTCTCTTACAGGCACATTTAAATGTCTGTTCCCTTGTTCCATCTTAACCCTGCCTTTCCTGTCTACTCTAGTTTAGTCCAGGTGTTAGCCACTCCCTGGGCCTCTGTCAAAGCAACTGTTCGCTGTTCTCTTGCTTTCGAGTTCTCTGCAGACATCTCTGATGCCTTTGCTTTCTCTTCTCTCTCTTTCCCTGTCTATCTTGCCTTCTCCTCTACCCTCCCTCTCCCTGTCAACATCTCTTGTCAAACCTCAACCTCTGTAAATTTGATCTAATCACTGTGTGTTCAACACTTTAATTTTTCATCTCTCTGCTCTGATATTCATATCTCACTCCTGCTGTCTGCTTTCTCATCGCTACTACCTCTCTCTCACCAACCCTTCATCCTTCTCTTTCTGTCTTGACTGATTCTGTCCATCACCTATCATTCTTCTATATCCACCTCTTTCTCTCTCCTCTCCCTGTTTGTATCTCTCCTCTGTGTTCATTCTTGACATCCTCTGCACTCTTCTGCCCTCCTTCTGTCTCCAACACCATCCCTCCATCCCCGGGGTCCTGGCTTTCCCTCACTCCTCTCCTCCTCCGTAGCCAGATGTTGTGGATATGAAGAAAGGTGCTCAGATAGTAAAGTGCGTCAGTCTGCGGAGGGTTCAGCAGTGATGGCCACGCCCTCCTCCTGCAGGTACTGCACAGGCTTAATCCCTGTGTGTAACCCCTGGGATTAAACAGCTGTTTGACATGAGCTGGTTTTGCAGTACTGATTTTTCATTGTTGGTCATTTAAACTCCTAGCTACAACTGTTCTGTTTGATTGGTGTTGGAGCTAAAGGAGTCTAAAATAGTATTATATTGTTAACACTGAGTCTAAATTAGAGTTTGATGAAGTATAGCAAAATTGCATCAAACCAGATTACCATATAGCTAATTTCTGAAATATGTTGGCAGCTTGGCAGGTCTCAACAGTCTCAACAGTAACTAGTTCAGACAGGAAACAGGTGAATGAGTGAGTAAAAGATTGCTTAAGCCTCATTCACACAATAAACTTGCTTACATTTGAGTAGAAGAAACAACAGATTACATAACTATTTTGCCCTTTCACTCCCCTGTAACAAATTACGCTTCTCCTCTGTTTACACGTGAAGACAAGGTTTAAACATTGCTATCCATGATCTTTGCTTGCCATCTCTTAACCAGTGGCAGTTGCTAGCGTGCTTATGAACTGGCCACGCGCCAGAGGCTGCATGATTTCAACACTGTGCTCTATTTCGGATATAGGAGAGGTGTTCAATTCCTAGTGATATCAATCAACACCCAAGCCTATTTACCATTAAAAACCAAATCACCATCAAAGCAACTTCACCAACAGAAGTTGAACAGCCTTCGTGAGCATATCACTGGGGTTATCAAGCATATATCTTCCTTCATCAGTGTTAAATTAGGCCCACAACACCTCCAGAGGGCTCAACAGTGGTGTCTGGCATCCTAGGCCCATTCCCCTCCACACTCATAATGGATTCTCTACCAATAAATACTGATAAATTCTTTGATCATTCATCTTTATTGCTGTGACTGTTTATGATCCAATCAGCAACATATCCAAACAAAATGGAAACCCTTGATGGGGGCACTAACAAGTACCGGCAAATTATTTGCTCATTCGACTTTGTTGCCATGGATTCTAAGCTGTAATATTAAAAATGCATTCAAGAGTAGGTTACCATAATTCCTCACCTATTAGCCAAGGTTTATACATCGATTTTGCAACACATTTTCTGCTAAAACACAGGGAAGGGGTATGGATTGTGTATTGGCTTCATTCACACATCGGACCCGATCGTTTAATTAATACCACTAGAAACCTGGGTTTTTCTTTGTGTGTGAATGAGGCTTTTGTCTAGGTAAGCCAGTGAGCCAAATAATTGAGAAGAGGGTCAGAGAGGTCTCGTGTTTGTTCACTTTGTCTTCACAGGTAGACCCTTTAAGGTTTTCCAGAGAAACCTTAAAATGTCTACATATATAGCGTACAGACAGACCCACTGTGGATTCTTCAGAAGATCCCATCATTGCTTAGATGATGTCACTTAAACGTAGTGTTCCTGATTGGAAACGTATGGCATGTTTAAGCAAGTTAAATGTTCACATGGTGTTCGACATTTGTGTTGGAAAAGCACTTGTGTACACATAGAGAATCTTTTTCTCCAGTGCTCCGGTACTTTCACAATCCTGTACATTGGTATTTTCATAATATTGCAAGGGACATTCTAGTGATGTCATGCCAAATGAACCGTTTTGGAGGAGGGTTGGACAGTTACTATAGGAATTTTCACAGCTCAACTGCACTTTCAAGTAAATTATGTTTATGGGATAGTTTGAGCTTTATGCATTGCCACCTATCCTCCATTTTGCCCAACCCTCAGTCTCAGAATGTGCCTTGTACAGATATATGAAAATAGCAGATGACTTTTCAATGCAGTGTAAGACCATGCCAAAACACATTGCAAAAAAGTCTCTGCACATTATAAGTTGAAAAGGGGCTTGTGGTGTGTGTATATGTTACGTAATGTATGTTTAAGTAACAAGTGTATGTGAGTACAGTAAGTATATGACTTAATAGGACTTATTATTTTGGGCTGACTAGTGTCAGATTTAATTTATTATCACAGGTTAACGGCATAGAAACAAGAATAAAGATTTCTATCAATGACACAGTGATGTGACTATATTTTCTGGGCTGTGTTAGCTCTCAGTCTACTATAATTTTGTGGTCCTGCAGTTTAATCTGGATGTTCCTGTGCAGTCCGAAGTCACAGCTTGTATCTGATTCAAGTGATGAGCTGCCCATAGCTGTTGCTATGTCCATTAACTGAATGTTAAATGTTAACATGAAACAATAATACATTGAGATAGTGTTTACTACTATATTAATTACGGTTAACATATCCTGAAATGTGCTAATGAGATGTACTGTACATGAGATGTACATGAAATAGTTTTAAATGGTATCATATTCTATTTTGTAATAGGCAACTTAACTCCTGAAAGCCAGACATCTGAAAATTCAGCTTCAGAAAGTAAAAGTCCTACCATGTATTCTTTCTACCTGTGTGCTTAACACAGGTGATTTCACTAATAAGCTCATCTACACTCTTAACGAATGTGCTGGAAACGTCACAAACTGTGTTAGAAACATCACAAACGGTGTTGTCCATATCTGGACACAGAGATGTGTTTAAAACAATGCAAGTTGTGTTGTTTCAACACATTCGCACACGTTTTAAGAGTATACCTGGCTCAAGAGTTGTGCCAGTTAGAGTCAGCTGGTTTAGTGAATGGTTGTAGTCAATATGTACCAGGACTTTTACTTGCTGTAAGCTAACTGATGTAGTTTAAAGGAACACTTCACCGTTTTTTCATATTAAACTGCGTTCCCTTAACTAAGACGAGTTGATACATACCTCTCACGTTTCAATGCGTGCACTCACTGGCTCTGGTTTGCACGAGTAGTCACACGACCAAGTATGGTGAGACAAAATAAAAAGTGGTGCATTTCTAAGCAGGTAAGAGGGATATCCTCACTCTTGCACTTTCAGTTTCTCTTTGGAGTGAGGATATTACTGCGCAGAGTCTAAGTGCTCCCAATGTATACCGTCACACAATATAGTTATCCCTTTTACCTGCTTAGAAATGCACCACGTTTTATTTTGTCTCACCTCACCATGTGACTAACTCGTGTAAATGTATTTCAATAGGGAAAACATGGAAGTGTTTGGTCGCTTCTAACTTCATCTCTGTTTGGCACGCATTGAAACGTGAGAGGTATGTATCCACTCATCTTAGTTAAGGGAATAGCATAGTTTAATATGAAGTGTTCCTTTAAACTTGTGCCTTTTCTGGAGTTGTTCAATTTGTCTAATTTTCTGATGGTGCAGGCAACTCATATCAGAAAGGGCATGAGAGCACGTGGAGTTGATAGAGCTGCACAGTCGTCTGGTGTACACTATATACTTTGTCACCACCTGATGTAGTGTCCTTTTCTCTTCCCAATTGTACTTACATAATATAGCTGCTCTATACCCTCAGAAGAGGTATGGATGTGAACTTGGCTAACACATGTACAGTCCTTTTATTGTGGTGTATGACCAATCAAGAAGTCTATATGCAGATGTCATTTGTGGGCAGGGGAATGTGTGAGTGTGTGTGTGCGTGTGTGTGTGTGTGTGTGTGTGTGTGTACGTGTATGTGTGCGTGTGTGTGTGTGTGTGTGTGTGTGTGTGTGTGTGTGTGTGTGTGTGTGTGTGTGTGGTTGGGGAGTGAAACCCATGCAGCTGTTCCAGCAAAGTCAGCTGCATACAAAAGGACGACCAACTGGCTTTTACTGCCCTGAACACTAGTGTATGTGTGTGTGTGTGTGTGTGTGTGTGTGTGTGTGTGTGCGTGTGTGTGTGTGTTTGTGTGTTTTTGTGTGTGTGTGTGTGTGTGTGTGTGTGTGTGTGTGTGTGTGTGTGTATTCATATAGCACCATGCCATTGTGCGGTATGAACAATGTGCAACAGTGGCATTTCTGCACTACTTATGTGTGTGTTTGGTTTGTTGCATGTTCAGTGTCTTGCTTGGCCCCCTTCTTTTTTTTCACTTGAACATCTCAGTCATCAACCATCTTGTCATCCACATTCCTGCTTGTCTGTCTCAAGATTTAGCCAATATCCTGCCTGTCAACCTGTCAATCACCTACCCTCAGGCTGCCTGTAAATCACTTGCCAATAGCGAGTTGCCAACCATGTGCTGCCTGTCAATCATGTGATGGCTCCTCCCCCATGCTAGTGTCTGCCAAAACAATGGAGGTGAGCGCAGGGAAAGTAGCAGAAACATGGACAGTCTGACCTTGAAGGCCCTGAGTGTGCGCTAGTGCAACCTTACTGGAGGATATCTTTGGACTCAACGACTTGTTTTCTGACTTGTGTACTTGTCCTTCCCTCCCTCCACAGGACCTGCCCCCTAACCCCTCCTACACAGACACATGATAGACACTGATGCGGCGAGAAGAGTGGCGAGAGGCCAGTCACCCGAAACCACCACCCGTCTCCATGGCGACAACATCAACAACAAACAACAACAACAACAAAAATAACAACAACTACTGCAACCATGTCCACCATCACTACAGACACCCTCTGGAGTCGTGGAGGAGCCATTTTCCTATGTTATTGTTTTTTAAAGAAGAGAGAGATGAGGACAGACATAGCTAGACGAGGCATGTTTTCATAGAAAACCAAATCTTAAAAACAAACTAAAGCAAAAAAAATAAGAGAAAAAAACCCCACAAGCTTCCTGTTCCTCTCTGAGCATGCCAAGAGCTGCGCATGGCCTGCCTGCTGACTCAGCACCTACTGCAAAGGATCATGGGACTCTGGGTGGGGCAGCAGTTGTTGGGGCGCCCCGCCCGATGATGGATCTGTATGATGGTTTACTAGTTGCAACTTTTGAAAAGGGGATGACTTCGCCCCTCACAGACATACATTCAAATTCTACTCACAAGACATCCATAGACACCCAAAGACACATGTACACTGATACTCACAAGCACCCAGACAAACACACTCATACATCCACAAATCCACAGGCAATCATTAACATGTGCATACACAGTTTTAGTCTTCCACTACATGATATATGCACCCAAAAGCTAGATGAATGGTGAATGAATGTACATGTGCGGGTGTGGATGTGTGCGTGTGGATGTGTGTGTGTGTGTGTGTGTGTGTGTGTGCGTCCGTGTGTGTGTAGAAGAATGTTTACGTGTATGTGTGTGTATGTTATGTCACGCAACTATGCTATGACGACCACGCTGCTGTCTTGAATACCCCAAATCGCTCCTCTCTCTGTTATAATGTTGGGTTCAGTAGAAACATACAATATCTTGTTGCTAATATTATTATTATTACTCTTATTATTCTGAGATATTATTGATATTCTGTAGAGATTGCTCTTTGTGGGAATGAGAACTAAATCTACTTTGTTGTGTTGTTCTGCCTGTTTTAAATGTCAAACATTCTGTCTGGAAACTCTCTTCTTTTTGAGTATGTCATGTTTCTGTTCTCTTCCTCTCTCTCTCTCTCTTTCTGTCTCTCTATATACAGTATATATACATATATATTTCTGAAGCAGTCAGATGAGATGTGTGTTGCAGCTCTTTGTCTTTATGGGAAAGGGGTTCCCCAGGCAACACCTCCAGCCCATCCATGTGGCTCAACACCACTACCCACCAATTAGATGAGATGAGGGTTTCAGTGTGTTTCCATATAAGGGCACAAGTCAAGATCTTCCTGATCAGCTATTTACAATATCCCACATGCGTATATTGTTTACGCAGGCCCACACACACTGGATTTGTACTTCTCTCACAAGCTGAAGACTCCAACACAAACATCCATGTAGCTTTTTTGACCAAACAGGGGACCGCACCAGACATATCTATTCTCACATAAGTACACACATAAACATACTTGAATGTACACGTCAGATGCCCAGGAAAATGGCCTAATAGCAGTAGCAGTTTTGTCTTCCATGATCATGGGGCTTTAAGTTCCACACACACAACGCCACACATCCGTGCCTCACTCCAGCCCAACTCCGTGGGTCATGTAGCACAGACAGAAGTATCACTGTGTCACCATCTTGTAGCTACTCAGCATTCTCGCTCTTTTAGCTTGACCTGTGTTGACCTGAGTGGAAGAGGACCTATAAGTGTCTGTGTGTGTGTTTTCTGTCTGTGGTTCTGTTTCTCTGTGTGTCTGTGGTCCAGATCAGTCAGTAACAGTAGATTTCCGAACACGCACCTTGAGAAGCAAAGCAATAAACACACACACACACATACAGTATACACACCTAATAATCTGACTTGGCAGGAAGAAATCATTATTTTATTGTGTTGGTCCCCTGCACAATCCAGATATAGTAACACATTACAGAGACCGCACACACACACACACACACACACACACACACACACAGCTACCCTCATGTCTAACACCTTCTCCTCCTGTCTTTGACCATACTCTTCCCCTGCCCTTCTGTATGTCTCTGTCTCGGTCTCGTTCCCTCTCTTGTTGTCCTCCACACACTAATCACTGTGATCAGCCTGACCCTTGACCCTTGACCCTGGACTGTGCACTGCCTCTCAGCCTCTCAGCTCCTCCCACCTCCCCCTCCTCAGTCTAACGCCACATTCTGGAACAGATCTCCAAAACGTTTTGTAGCCTACACCGAATGCCTCATCAAGTGATGCATGCTTTCAATTCTGTCATGATGATACCCACATTATACGGATATTTGGAAACCCATATTTGATCACTGATCAGCTTAAATGTGAGCCCCGTCTGTAGTCCCTGCATACAACCACTAAAACATACTGCTCTCAAGAACAGATATGAAAAAGACAGAGTTCTTAGAAGCGTTTAGTATTCAAAGCCATTTCACTCAGACCTTAGTGGTGCAGCAATAACTCCACAGAAAGACAGGTGACTTCATCATCTAGTTGTTTGTCAGTTATGGACATACCTGTGTGTGTGTGTGTGTGTGTGTGTGTGTGTGTGTGTGTGGCAGATGTGCGCGTGTGTGTGTGGCAGATGTGCGCGTGTGTGTGTGTGTGTGAGAGAGAGAGAGAGAGAATTTTGTTAAACAGACTTGAAATGAACAACAAAGTTCTCATTCTCCCATCATATCAGTCCAGCAAAATGTGAATAGCATGTGATGTTTAAGGCGTAATGAATGTGAACCAGAGTGGTTTCTATGGAAACAATAGGTTCACCTCAAACCCATATCTCCCACCACCACCCACCCAGAAACACACATACACACACCCCAAACTGGCATGTGTGTATTGGGAGAGGTAATTTCCTAGGCTCTGTGTATGTGTGTATGTATGTGTGTGTGTGTGTGTGTGTGTGTGTGTGTGTGGGTGGGTGGGTGTGGGTGTGTGTCAAAGAGAGAGAGAGAGGTTAGAAGAGGAGAAACATGAGGGGTCACTCAGAGAACTCTCATTCTTATGCAAATAACCCCAAATGTATGCATGGCAGGAATTGTAGCACCTCTTTATAAACAATATATGATGTCAGAGCCTGTGGACCAGCACATGCACAAACAAGACAAATGATCCCACAGGATTGCTCTGTGTGTGTTTGTGTGTGTCTATGTCTGTGTGTATGTGTGCGTGTGTGTGTGTGTGTGTGTGTGTGTGTGTGTGTGTATGAGTTAAATCAATGTGTCATGTCCTTCTGTTGCTCCCATTACATTGTAAATACATATGGCACCATTGTGTCATTTATACACACACACTGTACATACATATATAGATATACACATACAAGCATACATACATACACATACAAGCATACACACATACATACATACATACGTACAATACATACATACATAAATACATTCAGAATGTATGCTGCATATGCAGACATTAAAATACACGCGTCCACTTGGTATATGGTAGATGTTACATTGTAGCATATAGCGGTTCTTTCTCTGATGTGCTTAGATTTAATCTGTCTCCCACTTCCATTCTCCGAGGGAGAGAGACCAGGGAATGAGTGGATGAGTGGAAGTGAAAGAGAGGTAGACAACGAGAGAGCATGCAACTTTGTTTTCATGATTTGTATTCATCCATCTTGAGTTTTGGACCTGTCATTCTTACAATGTAGCAGTTTCCTATGGGGGAATCATGTCATCTGAGTCCTCTAACCCTGCCACCCCCTCCAAAAACAGACAAACAGACAGTGGGATGGTCCATGGGCTTGCTCAAAAGGCAGCCTCTGCAGTCAAGTCCATATTGAAGCAAAAAAAAGGGGGGGTGGGGGCTTCTGGCAAGTGGACATCAACAGGAACCACTGGAAAATGATGATATGAAATGTGGCTGGCACTAATGGAGACATATACTCCCATAGAGTGGACTGAAGACATCATTAACGCAATAGCATATTAATCAACCATTATGGAATGCAAACTGCGCACATGCACAGAAACATGTTTTTAATATTAATACATATACAGAAATATATGAAAAAAATATACAAATATATATTTACTTAGAATGCTATGCACTTGCTAATGGGATCCACCCCGCCCTGTCCGGGGTTGTAGTCATGTTATGGATGTACTGATAGCATCTTAGCAACCACCAGACTGCTGGGGAATGCCTGCTGCCGTGGAAACGGACCCACGGCTTGTTAACCTCTTTCTCCTGTGTTTTTTTATTGCTATGGAGATGGCAATATATGGAAAAAAAATACAATCCTTTCAGCTCTGCTGTGAGGGACATGTATGACCCTGTACACCAGCTCAAACATTTACAACATTAATAAAGAAAATAAATATCCACAGATATATCTGGGTATTTATCTGTGTCTGTTGGCGAGTGTGTGTGGTTGTGTGCAAGGCTTTCGGAAAAAGGCATCTCCCTCCTCATAAAAAAAATGGTGAGGATTCGCTGTGGTACCCTTAAAGGTTTAACTGACAGCCGTTAAAGCCTTTGTTTAGGCAGTCAACTTTGTTTGTAAAGTGTGTACAGTAATGTGTGTTTGTGTGAATGCCCATGTGTTGGTGCATGTACTCCCCAGATAACACAGTTTGTGTATGAGCTATACACAGTGATTTTTGTCAGTGTTATACAACATGTAAATTCTATGTACTGCATGAATAGACCTGACATCAGCAAAGGAGCAATCAAATTGGTTGATTGTAATTATTGACACGAGACACCGACACATACAGATACGAAGTGAAGACAATTTGCAGCTGTGCTAAACTCTCAGAAGAGTGTTGGCACTCTGCTGAACATGTGACATTCCTCAGTAAGGCATCAGTATGGGATGGGTATGGGTAGATGTCCTCCTCCCCTTCCAGTCTACTGGTCTTTGCTTTGACATCACAATGCCACTAGAGGGCAGCAAGCCTCACTGAACCCTCCTAGTCCAGCTGGACTTTTCTCTATTCTCTGCCATCAGCACTGCAGGGACACCTCATACCTTCTGCTCTCTCTCTTGCCCCCTCTCTCTAACTGTTTGTGTATTTAAACATCTTGATTATTGTAAACACATTGAAGCCAATATATGTTGCACTTACTCGACATGAGTTATGTCTTTAAAAATCTGAAATGATTTATAAAAATGAAATATGGATGGTTTTGTATTTTGTTTTTCTCTCCATGTCCCTGTGTCCCTCCCCCACCTCTCTCCCTCTGTCTGGACCTCCCACCTGCATCATTAAAGCTCTTTGATGGCTGACGGCTCTTCATGGACTGTGTAGTAAAAGTGCTCTCTGTAGGCCTACAACAGCTCAGTGCCATAACAGGACACCGGCCTCATTTAAACCCCAGAGGTGTCACTCAGGAGAAAGTGTGTGTGCAGTCATTAGTTTGTAGTAAATGTGTATTCCACTGTGAGAGTGTGTGTGTGTGTGTGTGTGTGTGTGTGTGTGTGTGTGTGTGTGTGTGTGAGAGTGTGTGTGTGTGTGTGTGTGTGTGTGTGTGTGTGTGTGTGTGTGTGTGTGTGTGTGTGTGTGTGTGTGTGTGTGTCCACCTTCAGCTTCTTCAGTAGGCTAATTATACTTAAGAAATGTTGACATTGCATAATGTTTGCATTAGTCACGCTTAGTGCAGCCAACATTTCCGTTGATTACACATAACATAACATGAGGTTTTATCATCAGAGTCGCCGACCTAAAGCAGTTGTGTATTACAGGGAGATGTGAGTTCGCCGGGCGGGGCAGAGAGGCAGTCTTGACAGCATCGAATACATGTTCTACCCGAGCGACCTCCTGGCATTCGACATAAAAGTTAATGAAGTGGAACATGTGGATTGAGCATAGCTTAAACGCACTGCACCAGGTCACTCTAATTAAACTCTAATTCGCGTACAGCTTTTATGTGTTATTATTGCGCTTTGAACATGATAGAGATGTTGCAACTATGTTAATGTCACCGATGGCATCGTATGACGGAATTGAGACGGTCAGGGGATTTGTTTATCCCTTGTCCTCCCCAGCGGGAGCGCGCTGGGCGGGGTCCGTGCGTCCGTGCCGCTGTCACTGCATGGTCGGGTGATCCCTGCAAGACATCAGTTTTCCGCCGGCGCGAACGATAAGCACCCGATAACATCAACAGACAAGTGGCGAATCAACATTGCCCTCGCGTCGACAGCTGTATCTCCCTGTTCTACAAGGAAACGGTATGTAATTAAGCGTGTTCAATTGATGACGAAACAGTCGACTACAGCCGACTAACAAGCGGCACCGCACAGCCTATGGAGCTTCTGTTGCGGTGTGATAGACTGACATGCGCACCCAGCCTAAAGCATTTAAGTTCTGTCACTGGTGGAGTGCTGCCAATGTTATGGATGCAAGAATGTTATAGGCCTACAAGCTACATAGTTTACATAGTCTACATAGCCCAGACAAACATATACAGTTGTTAGGGTGCAGTTTTTCAGCATTCTTTGCATACATTGAAGGATAAACAGCTCTATTAGTCGGTCAGTTTGTGTCTTTGCCCGGTGAGGATGCAAGATATTTGCAGAAAGCTTCATAGCACCTGGTTGAGTTGATGCCAGAGAGGGTGATGTTGCTTTAACAAAAGCCCCTTAACAAAAAGCCACTCCTCCTGGATGCTGGCTCAGA
>NC_085001.1:31430120-31490120 GCF_963854185.1 Sardina pilchardus
CCAGTACCTGCTGCTCCAGTCTTCTCTGGTTGCCCTTTGATTTGCTGCTCTGGCTGATGAAAGCGCTTCAAGATCATGGTGTCCTCATCAGCTGCAACATGCCTTATTACCTGTCTCTGGTGCCATGTGTCATTTGTCATGCCATGTCTAATGACTATTCATCCTAACTCACCAGCATTCTCTCACAAACATTTGATGCCAATTAAAAACTGCAATATTTGATATTGTCTGTCTTGTTTAAAGTTGTAGCCTTAGGATTAAGAATAATATAAAGGCCCTTGTCTATGCCTATAGACAGGATTCCTATGGTCATGGAAAACTTCATAGAATTGTGAAATCCCATTTCCCAGGCCTGGAGATATCATAGATTCAGTAAATTAATTGAAAGTTTTGGGAAAGTCCTGACATTTCATTTTGTCATACCAGGGTAGAAGGGTCACAGGCTGTGATCGCTTCCGTCTTACTTGGTATAGAATGGCGATGGGATCACCAGGCCATTTAGTCAAGGCTTCCATCCTAATGTTTTAAGTGTATAACTGTAAGTGTTTCAGTGTTTAAATCATATCATAGAGTCGTAGGAATAATGGGGTATTAGAACTATGAACAGCTTCTACTGAGGTCTAGCTAGCTAGTCAAGCTCAGTGGTATATGCTCTTGTGAGAAGGCACTATTAAAGTGACAGCTATGACAGCTGTTTTACAATAACCATAAATAATCCCAACCCTAATACATACCTGGCTCTTATCCAAGAGCACCAGTGTGTGCAATGCCACAGTTTAAGAACCAACCAATCTTGTTTCATAATCCCCACATTCTTACGCAGCCCCTGTACGTATTTACGGGAAATTTCATGACGTTTCATGAAAAAGGGATGTACAGTCTCTGCTTCTCAAAGATCTTGATCAACAGCACCGGAGTGCCTCTGCGGACTGTGTTCACCCTGTACACCCTGTACACGTCTGACATCAGCTGCAACTCTCATGGGTCATGCCACATGCACACGTTTATGGATGACACTGTAATTCTGTGGTGCATCAGGGGTGGGCAGGAGGATGAGTACAGGAACCTGGTGGATGATTTAGTGCAATGGTGCAGCCTCTACCACCTGCAGCTGAACTCAACAAAGTCCAAGGAGATGGTGGTGGATGTCAAGAGATCTAAGGCACCATGCTGTCAGTCTGCATTGAAGGGGTCAATGCGGAGATGGTCAGCACATATAAGTACCTGGGGGTAAACATGGATAATAAACTGGACTGGTCAGCCAACACAGATGCACAGTATCGGAAAGGCCAGAGTCGGCTTTACTTCCGGAGCAGGCTGCGGTCATTCCATGTCTGCAGTAAGCTCCTCTGGATGTTTTAGCAGTCTGTCATGGCCAGTGTCCTCTTTCATGCTGTGGTGTGCTGGGGAGGCAGCATTAAGAAGAGCGACGCTGGGCAACGGAACAGGCTGGGAAGAAAAGCTGGAGTCACTCACGACAACTGCAGAGACACTGACCATGAGCAGGATGCTGGCGAATATGGACAATGACCGCCACCCACTACACAGCACGCTCATTAAACCGAGGAGCATGTTCTGTAGCAGACTTCTGCCCCTGTTATGCTCAACAGACAGGTCGAGGGGCTCCTTTGTCCCCAGGGCCATCTAGCCTTTCACACAAAAGGGGAGGGGAGAAATGGACTTTTCAGCATGAGCCTGTCTCTCTCAGCTCATACCATCATATCATATCTTTTAACTAGACCTATCTATCTATCTATCTATCTATCTATCTATCTATCTATCTGTCTGTCAGTCTATATGTGCAGTCTTCACAACTATTCACAACAAGCACACACACAAACACACACATTCACACAGATTGTACAGTTAACCCTTTTTGCAGTCAAGTTCTCACACTCTCAACTTGCCCTTCTCAGCTTTCTCTTCCTGCCCCCCTCTAAATAAACACAGGCCTGCTCCTGGCCTCTCTCATCTCGGCCCTCCCTCCTCTCACTCCGCACTCCTCTCCGCTCCTCTCCGCTGGCCTTCTGTCTCCCAGCAGCACATCCTGCACTTGGCCCTTGGAGGAAATGGCTGCTGAGCACCTCACATCAGACATGTCGTATAACTATAAACAGTCTCAAATGAGTCGGGGTGTGTGTTTGGTGAGCGTGTGTGTGGCGACTGAACGGCCTGTTAGTTCCAATCCACATTTGGTGGCGCTTTTGAGGTTTGAGGAAAGCAGCTCTCCCACACTGCTGTCCTGCCCTGTCCGGCCTCAGACCTGACCAGACGCTGACCAGTTCAAGCAGACAGCTCTGTTCAGATCTCCTGTCTGCCTGTCAGTCTTGAGGGCAATGTGCTTCATTCAGTCAGAGTGTGCCTATCCTACACAAATCCTAGACTACATGGTAGTGTTCTTATTTTTTGATGTAACAGAAGAATAATGATAGCCATTTATCTGACAGTAGATTGAAAATAAAGACCTACAGTAGTTTGCTACTGCGCTGCCACCTACAGTACTATGTACTACAGTTGTACTACAGTTGTTTTGTCAGATATACAATCGTTCCTGATCTCTTTTACATTTCACACTCTTGATTAAGTGCACTGAACTGTGGCTCATGTAGTGGTGTGATACAAAATCAACAACCACATTGTTTTAAATTCAGACATATCTTTCTTGGAAAATATCCTGCAAAAGCATGTCATTGCTGAAAATGGATTGTCCATTCCTCAAAAGCACATCACTTGCTCAAAATGGATAGTCCAGTCCTCAAAAGCAAGTATGTCAATGAAACTGCCAGTGTCATCAAAATGAGACGTCTAGACACCATGTTTATGAACAAGATAGTCAAATGGCTTCGTCATGTTTTCATTATGATACTATCTCAGTGTTTTCCAATGCAAAATAAAAAAGGTCAGAACTCAGTGACACTCCCTGAATAATGCTCAAGACAGCACTATACACTATTGTACAGCCTTATACAGAAAAGTTACACATTGCTGTAGTTAGGGGAGTAAGTCAGTACAAGACACTTTTTTTTTACTGGATATGCTCTTTGCATTTCTACAGCATTTGAAAACTAGTTCAACAATTTTGTATGTAATGACTGAAGCAAACAAATGAAGACTATCAGTTTTATTGGGAACGACTATTCAGTATCCATAAGTATAGCCTTGTTCATTTTTTACTGCCATGACATAAGCAAATGATGTTATAAAACAGCAGAGAATTGTATGAAAGCAACTGATACATGTCTGAATGCATTTGCAAGTCCTTCAGAGGAAGGCGAAATTGTTATTCGCTGTGCACAAATGGTTGCACTAATAGTTATGAGAAGTTTCATTCTGATCTGAGAAAAGCACCAAAGCGACTGAGAAAAACTGTATTATGATGAGCACCATCAACTCACTGAACTAACCCAAAGTGGTTTTATGGGATAGAACATTTGCTATGAATTGGTGCATAGACTGATTTTGTATCAGGGGGAATGAAATGTTTTGTTGGTTGAAGTGCATTTTTCATTAAAGATTAACTGATGTGTGCAGGTATTTTATTTCAAATCTGAAAAGTAAGACATCTTGTCTCCTTTTTATAGAGGTCTAACTGCATTCTGAGTACTTCCGAGATATTACTGTAAGCGTCAAAGTTTTAGAATTCAAAAGAGAGTGAAAAATAAAAGAAATGGCAAAACTGTTCAGGTATGGGTATTTTATCAAAAGGTTTTTGATTACAAGCAATGAAACTTGGAATGAGCGGCTGAAATATAAAATACTTTATTATTATGACAAAATATTTGCGATACAATATCAGAGCTGTGATGAAGTTCAAGCACTCCTTGAAACAGAGCACTTCACCAATCATCAAGTCAGGAACATTTAAACATGAAATATTAATACACTGTATTAAATACATATATTTCTCCCAAAAGGTACACTGACTTTGGAAATAATATTGACAAACACATTTTCATATATTACATACATATAGTTGATACTGTAATATCAAAATCTTCCGAATTATTTTATATTTAAATACAAAGCATATATCTAAAATATACATTCAAAATACTAATAACAAAGGACTTGGATATATACTGTATTTCATAATACTTTTTAGTCATTTCATTAATCATTTGAAGAGTTCAAAGTTGTTGTGTGTCCCCCCCAAAAAAAATCCTGAAAAAAACACCTCATCTCAGGAATTTCAAGAGCATATCTGGATAGATACAAGTGTCCATGTTTGTTCATGGGCATCACTGGCAGCCACACTCCTCCACCACCATCTCCTCATGGTGTCGAAGCACCACGCCATCATCTTCGTAGTACAGCATAGACAGTGGGCTCAGGCGCGTGGGCACACAAGACGGGCACGTTACCCGCTCAGGGTGGTATAAGCGCAGCAAACTCTGGGGAGGGAGAGAAGAGAGAATGTTATTTCATCTCACAGGAAGCCATGTTCGATACCGAGACAACTACAGTGGCACTCAATGATGATTTCTTCAAGGACTCCCAACTCAGTCAGCACAAATAATGACCAGCTGCCATAGGTGTTATTAGAAAAGTCATTGTGTGAGACTCACCTGCATGTAGGCGTGGTTGGTGGGCTTGAAGCTCTCGTCCAGCGGTGAGGGACACTCCCCCTCACAGCGGTAGGCGTTATAGCGCTTTGGATGGACGATCCACTGGTCCCAGCCGATCTGATCAAAGTCCACCCACATGTCGACCCTTTGGCACAGCGGCTTGGCTGGGCTCTCTGGGGTGGCCTGAGTTGGGGTCTCAGGCGTGGCCCCAGGTGTGGGGAGGTGCTCGGGCCCCAGCCGGTTCCTCTTGTGTCTCCGGGTCTGCGGGGCCTCCTGGGGGGTCCGCGGTGGGGTCAGCTGAGGACTGACGTGTTTGGAGTGCTGTGCGGTCTGCAGTAAGCTGGGGACAGGGCTGCGGGTCTGCTGCTCCGAGAAGACCACCATCAACACACGCCCGGCCGTCGCGTGGTTGACACCCGGCCTGTGGTGGAATCCTGGGCGAGTGGACGTCATGAACTCTGTGTCCTTCATTTCACTGCCACTGCCTTCCTCAGTCCACGCACTTCCAAGCTCTGCTCCCTCTGTCCAGTGTAGAGCCGGGTCCTGCTGCAGCCAGTGCCTGAGCAGGCCACTGACATTGAATACCTGCCAGGAGTGCGGCCTGTGCTGGGGTGCGGCACGGATTCGGCCCAGTAGCAACTCCTGGCCATTGTGGGCATGGAACACGTCCAGCAGAACACGCTTGGAGCCAAAGAATTCTGGTACTCGGAGTCGCAGCTCTGCCAGATGCACCATGTCAGTTGGCAGCAAGGATGTAAGGTCAAAGGTAATGCTCCAGTGATCACCAACCTGATAACATCCTTGAATAAAAAAAATAGAAAAGTAAAGCTTTAGACTGCATGACTATACTGCAAGATAAACCATGCAGTTGTAGGCCTATTAGTTGTTAGAGCGTTATTGTTTTTCGGCAACGGAATTAGAAACGTTATTTTGCAAATAGAGCAAATAAAAATGGTCAATGGCCGTGTTTGCATCTATAGACAGATATGACAGTTTTACCCCTACCGCTACCAGAATGCTAACCCGCTGGCTAAAGAAGGAATCGTAGAGGGGAAAGGATGTGTATTGTGCCTCCGTTTAGACTTCAACAGACGTCTCCGAGGCTAATACACATGGCTCGAGCACATAAAATGCAGAGACTCTTTCAAGTGAAATCGGCACTCTGTCACTCGCGTGCCTCTGAGATAAGCCCACTGACAGCGCGCCTGACAGATGCGTGCTCAGAGGACACGCAGGGCCAACAAACACACAAAAAACCTGAAGCGTTATTGTTATATACCGTAGCCTACGAATATGTTCTATTCAAAGTGAAAACTAAACGTGCAATGTACACTTAGGATGTTAGCTTTCACTTTGAATTAAAAACGTGTCGATGTCAGATCAGAGGTCACGGATAGCCTAGATGGAAAATCAGCATTAACAACATCCTAATAACATACAACGGACGGCTTGGGAAGACACAAGAAGAAGATATTCTCACCTTTTGCTGTTACACTAACAACTGAGTTCGCCTGAGGCAGAGGGTTGGCCTCGTCAGTGGTACCTGCAGATTCGTGGTCAGCCGCCCGGTACGACCGGTAAAGCTGCAGCATGTAGAGCGGAAAGTTGCGCTGGTGCTGTGCGGCTCCACTGAAAGCCTGTCCGGGGCTGTTCAGATACCAGTGGACGGATGAACTATTTGCTGGAGAAATTCCAGAGTTGCCCATCGGAATCATGCAGCACACCACAGCTAAACGGGCATATAAATCCATCATTTTTCTAAACTGAGCAGTTTCTAAACCGACAAACGACTGAAACAAACGAAAAACCGCACGAATAGAGAGATCCGTGCCTCCTTCCACCGAGAAAGACTGTATGACAGTGATGTCCGTCTCTGAGGAACTCGCGTGGTGGCCTGACTTTTATAGAGGCCATCTGGCCTGATGACCCTCACGAACCCTCAGATCTCAGGCGGCGCGCAGGCCTGTCAAGTTCACCCTCTCCTCAAAGCAGGAGGTTATATAGGCGTGATGTTTATCCAGTGCTGCACTGGACGTTTGATGACACCAGTTCACACAACTGTCACTGTCTAATAGCGTGTGTGTGTCTGCTGGTATATAACTCTTGGACCTTAGTCCACCAGGCCTTCTCAAATGTAGTTCTGGCAGTCAAATTGACCACTATTTTCATAGGCTTACTCCTTTTAATGTGCTAGACTAGAGGTTATTGTTCTGGAGGATTAATATACGAGGCTAGAACCAGTTCTAGGTTCTTTATTGTCCCAAGGAGATTAGTTCAAATGTTTTTGAATGCACTGCATGGTTAATTTTGAGTTTTTGTGTTGTGTTTTTTTCGGTGGTTATGTCTATTTGAGTCTTGATGTTTCAATTACAATATATAATACAATGTCTCAATTTTCTGAAAATGTCTGAAATGTTTTTCATATTCTGAGCCAGAAATCTACACTCGCTATCTAGGACAGTAACCAATAACCCAGTTATATTTATATTCTAAGAGGGATTTGTAAATAGTACAATTTATAAAACATGGTGTCCATAAAAAAAAACATTATCTGATCTATTTCTAATATGTGTGATGATAAAAAAAAGGGATATCCAACTTCCTTGAGTGTAAAACTTTACATGCTTTATGTAAAGTCTGCATTCAAAATGCTTTTACAATGGTTGCCATTAGCCTATAACCATTCACACATAGTTGTGACAGCACTCAAGAGTTACATAGTAGCCCTTACAGCCCAGTGCTTATAAAGCCTCTCTTACCTCATCGTTGCCATTATCAACAGGCCAAAGAAGCTTCAGTGAAATTTCAGGTTGTAAAGGCTTGTAAGACAGTATCATAATACTTCATACATGAAGTCATGGGTATAGAATTTAAATAGTAGGGAGTAAATAATAATAGGGGGATAAATAAGGAAGTTTTATCCGCTAAGTAACAATATTGCTGAATATGTGCACCCATCTGAAGCGACTTCACTGGTGTTTTTGTGTTTGATGGTGTGGGTTGTGTTTGATGGTGTGGGTTGTGTGTGTTTGTGTGTGTGTGTGTGTGTGTGTGTGTGTGTGTGTGTGTTTGCAGGAAATATTTTCAATACGTTCAGTTGTGCAGAAGACATACCACTTATGACATGTTGAAAGACATAAGTATGCGTGCGTGCAAACATTTGTGTGATGTATAGCTACAGGAGGGTAATGCATATCATGGCAACATATTTGGGGACAATATATGCACCATAGCTCCTCCAGGCACACAAAGGGTTTGGAGGAGAATGCTAATATAAGCCATTGATCTAATAGCTTCATAATCCAACAGATATGTCAAATGAGACTTCAATGCTCACAAAGCCAAGTCTAATGATTAAACAGCAAGCAATGGCAATTGTGCGCACATTTTATTAACTGTGCTCTCATTTTATTCTCCTTTAAAATTAGCTCACAATAGTAAAACATGCAAAATGTGCTCGCTATACAAAATTATCTTGCAATAACACTTCTTGGGCTCCGTAACAGAGTAAGAGAATTAATTAGTTAATTTAGTTAACTACGCGCAAGTTGAACATATGTCTTTGAACATGTCTTGAAAGTCCCAAAACTGGCACAAAAATGCCAAACGCTATGCAACACATTCACTAAAGAGGAACCACCAAGGATTAGTCTTCATAGTGTTTTTATTGCATTAAGAATGTAAAGAAAGATATTGGAAAAAGGACAGGACAGGAACACAATTCAACAAGCAACTACTTCCCATTTTTTGTTAACAGCAATAATTGACTCAAATCCCTGAATTGGTGCTAATTAATCACCATAATTTAAAAAGTCGGATAGCCTGTTAGCTTCACATTCTTCATTTGTGAAAAGTAGGCATGCCTAGTGTATGTGTTCATGAGTATCACATTCAGTGCATTGCTAAATCAGTGCAAACAAGTGTTCTTCAAAGATTATCTATTTCTCTCCCACATTGACAGAATACACCATTAGTGCTGGCAAATACATTAAGAGCAATCATTTATGAAACAATTTAAAACACAAAATAAAACATGACATGTGATACACATATCAAGTGCTCATCCTTCATCTTCATTTGCCCTGACCTGAGCGATAGATGAAGGGAGAGAGAAGAGACTAGACAGGAACAGCAGGACAAGAGGGGAATATGCGGGTGAGCAGGACAGGTAACAGTAAACCAGACCATAGAGGCCTATGAGAGCATGCCAGGGTGGCTCTCATGTGACGCGTGTCCGTTAGACGGTGAAGAGGATGTGGCCGGAGAAGAAGCTGTCGGCGGTGAGGCCGTTGCCGCCGTAGTTGGCGCTGAGGTAGACGCGGTCGCCGGCCTTGAGCTGCAGGATGGTGCCCCCGGTGGCCGTGACGTAGCCGTTCTGCTGCGTGGTGAAGGAGTGCAGCACCAGCTTGTCGTTGTGCCGCAGGTCCACGTTGCCCACGTTCTGGTAGAGCGTGCAGTGGAAGTCGAACTGGTAGACGCCGGCCTCGGCGCAGGTGAACACGCCGGTCTGCGTGCTGTACAGGTGCTGCTCGTTGTAGATGACGTCCTTGAAGGCGATGGGCTTGCCCGGGTGCGGGAAGTTGTAGCCCAGGCGCAAGGCGAAGGCAGCGCGAGCGGCATTGCCAGCTGGGCCAGGGGGACCGGGAGGGCCTGAGAGAGAGAGAGAAAGGGGTCAAAGGTTAAACAGTGGTCAACGGCGTGGAGTGATGTTCAGCTCAGTGATTGAGGGAGATGCCAATATGGTCTCATTTATGAGGTTCACAAGCATGACAGTAATGAAAACAGAGGAGAGAGAGAGAATACAGACATGATCTCTCTAAGTCTGTTCTGTACAGTTCTACTTGCTGTGTATTCACAATTACAGGAGGTTCTGTATTACAGTAACCATGATGTCTGGGTTAATGTGTGTTGTATGCAGATGGGTGCATTGTACAAATGGCAGTATACAGGCTACATGCTCTCACCTTGGGGCCCAGGTGGACCTCGCTCTCCTTTCCCTCCTGTGCGTGGGCCCACAGCAGCTGCCAAGACACATATCAAATATTACACCACATACAGACAAGCACACACAAAAGTACACTAACAAGCACACAGAAAAGTACACACACTTCATCTTTTACCAATATTAGCTAACATATTCACACATAGACACCCAACTCCCGTTTGCACATACAGTACACACACCCAGCAGACACACACACACACACAAGTCCCCAACACAGCTACACTCAGACATCTGCATTCATGATGTGGGCATCTCACCTTCTCCCTTCCAGGGGCTCAGGTCAAAGGCGGGGATGTCCTCGCAGCGTGTGTACCCAGAGCCACGTGGGCGGAACTCGAAGGGGTTCTCTGGGACGTCGGCGATGCCGGTGTTGTCACAGATGATCCGGGACAGAGACGCTGTGCGCAGAGACTCACGCTGGGCTTCAGTGAACACGTCGTCATTCTCCCACCACAGCCTGGAGCACACATGCATGCACACTTATACACCACTCTTACAGTGATATGCAGTTTTACTGAAGAATCGGACAAAGATTGGCAGGTGTTTGAATAAAGAAAGTATGTGCTTTTGTGTGTGTGTTTGAGTGTGTGAGTGTGGGTGTGTGTGTGTGTGTGTGTGTGTGTGTGTGTGTGTGTGTGTGTGTGTGTGTGTGTGTGTGTGTGTGTGTGTGTGTGTGTTTGAGGGTGTAAGAGTGCGCATGCTGACCTGTCGCCCGTCCTGATATTCTGGAACTGTCTGGCGATGATGCATGCGAACAGCGGTCCCACGCGTCCTCCGTCCACGAAGGGCTCGGCCACTCCTCCCAGCCACACGTCGATGTTGTCGGCGGTGCCGTAGAGCTCCAGCAGCTGGCCGGCCAGCTCCGTGTTGTTCATGACCGCCGCCAGCTCGTCCAGCGTGCGCGGCTGGGACAGGCCACAGAAGCCACGCCAGGCGTTGTAGCCTGCGGAGAGAGAGACGGGCGGACTGAGATTAGAGACTCATGTCTCAGGATTAGCCACAATATCAATTTCAAAATAGGCCTACAATTGTGATGGAGGTACAAGTGCTTATGCACTTTAGTTGAAGGCCTATTTCTGATATTTCTGTTCAAATTCTGTTCACTATTTATTTCAAAAGTTCTGTTAAATGAGTTGAATTAAAGAGTTAATTCAAATAAAACAAAAATGAGATCACCTTCACATAATGCTATGATAATAAAAGCAGTTTATTGCACTTAGGGCCTATCCAACATATCACAAGGTTAAATGAAATGGCATGGAAGTACATATAATGCACAAAGGAGGTTGAGAGTAAGAAGTAGAAAAGAGGGGTGCCGTGGATGGAGAGAGATATGTCTCTGGGGTGTGAGCCAGACAAGTTCAAACCACTGCTCTAGAGGACAAGCAACAGTCTGTGATTCAATACTACTTAACACAGTGTCAAATACTACCGAGTAATTCAGCATGCATGAATATCCACCACCATGTACCATGACTATCAATGTGTTGTGAATGTGGTGAATGATGTTGATTGGAGGAGGGATCCGTATGAGGGGGAGCACATACCAGGAAGGCCGTGGTCGCGCCCCCTCTGCATGTTCAGAGCAGCCAGATCCAGCGCTACGTGACTGAGGAACTCAAAGAGGCGCTCGCGCAGCTCGTCGTGCATCATGGTGTCCTGTGTGTTGAGCTTCGCCTGACGGCCCACCAGGCCACGGATCACTGGGTCGATGCCACCTACAGGCAGACACAGGAAGTTTAGGTTTCAGAATATGAGCCTGCTTTGGTAAAATATTGCTTTGTTAATCAAGACAACTTTCAAAAGGAATGACAGACGGGGTTAAGAAAAGAGATTAGCCTACTTAACTTATTAAATGTGTTTACCTGATAAGCATTATGTGATATGCACATTCAATGATGTTAATTCAAAAACACTAAATCAGAATCGACTAAATTCAATCATATTCCCAAACCTGATATGTCCTATGACCTGATACATTGTTGTTTGTGGGAACCAGCCGATGAAACTGTTAGGATGCTATGATGTGTGCATTACTGGCAGATCTATGTCATGCTCTCTCACCCTCAAAGATCAGCCTCCAGGGTGTGAAGAAGTTCCTGTGGAACAGCACGCTGGGGAACTGTGGGTGCTCCTGGTAGTTCTCGTCCAGGCGGAACATGAAGGGCTGAATGGCCAGATGGGCAAAGCGGTAGGCTGCGGTGGCAAACATGTTTGAGATGGACGGGTCCACATTCTCATCATAACCAGGGTAAGGGCCAATCTTTGGTCCGTTCAGGATATTTGGGCCAACAATGTGGAGCAAGTAGTCACGGAACGTGATCACCTGTGAGATTAAGGGACAAGGTCAGTAATGTGGCATATGACCGTAATATGCTATTTCATAGTATCAGCAGTTATCATATAAACATCTAACATGCATAGCTTTAGTAACTACACCATTGTGCATCCCTCTTCCTACACTTTTGTAAACACACACACATATACACACACCTGGAAGTAGCCACCCATGATCTTGCGGGCCTCCTGATAGATGGTTTCTCCAGTCCAGTCGGGGTTAAGCTGGGCCAGAGCACGCGCCAAACGGTTGTGCTCACGCATCATCAAAGTGTGCATGGAGGCCAAGCCAATGTTCTCGTCCACACGTTCATCCCCTGTACAAGCACAGGCATAAATACATTCACACACCATTGCATTGCATTGATATTCCATCACAAAATAGCATTTTACATTTCCATGTATTGGGATGCTTCTATCCAAAGAGACTAGCAAAGGAGGAACGACATGGAATAACCATAAACACCAAACTACTTTTACACCAGAAGACGCCAGGGCTGAGGTTTAAGTAGAAATAAGTGTAGACGGAAACACAAGTGGAAATCCTTACCAGCGATGGAGCAGGGTACCTCTTCAGCATTGTTGTCCTTGGTGATTTCCCTGCGGTTGGCACACATGGCCGTCATGCCAGAGAAGGGCAGCAGCTCGCGTCCATTGTCTGTGAATCGCTCGTTCACCCGCAGCAGGCCACTGTCGGTGGTGAGGTTGCGCAGTTCCTCCACCAGCTTCTCCTCTGAGCCGTACACCTGGCCCACGTCTATGTAGGCCGTCAGGGTGTTCAGCTGCTCCCGCACGTTGGCAGCTCCGAAGACGTGACCGGTGTTGCCAGTCCCACAAGCCGGAGCCGAACGGAAGAAAGGGATGCACTCATCAGAGTTGCGGCCAAAGCGCGTGTCATTGGGAGGAATCTGTACGTTAAAAAAAGATGTAGGAGTGATGAGCTTTACCGGGGACATATGGAGAACATCCAATGTGAGGACCAAAGAAGTCAATTTCAGTATTTTTTTATTATTATTATCATGCTTTTAACTTTTAAGCTATCACTATGACTGATAAATCGAACATGCCAATACTGGCAGAGTTACAGTATGTATAGGCTATTCAGAGCGCAAACTTACACCAATGGGGAAGCATGGCTCTGTACGTTCACAGCTGTCGTCACAGTTGATGCCGCTGTTGAAGGAGCGGATGCTCGGAGAATGAGGGGTGAAGGTGAGGTCGTGGTCCGTCCACTGGCCGAAGATGGTGATCAGATGTGTGTAGAGAGAGTCATTGATCACATCCTCGTTGCGTGTGCTAAGGATGCGGTTTGACACAAGCCTCACCTGAAAGAATGGCAGACACAGGGAAAGGGTCAGAATGAAGGTCATAATGGAAGGAGAGCAGGCAAGCTGGAATGAGCGTTCATGTCTATTATCCAGCATTGCGCTTGTTGACAAAGTTAGTTTACATGTGATGAACGAATAACTGACAATAGATCAGTTGATCGATTGTGTTTTTTTTTACTGGCTGTTGATATCCATTACATGCATGCACACACACACACACAAACACACACCCTGGCATACACACACACAAACACAACATACCAGTGGCAGCAGGGCTCCATTGCGCTGGAGCATGGGGTCCCATCCCTGAGGAAGGGAGAGGCCATCTTGATACTCAGCTGGGAGCCAACGCGCAAAGGGAGTGGAAGCGGAGCCACGGCGGGGGAAATTCCTAAGAGAGCGCACGCGCGCACACACACACACACACACACACACACACACACACACACACACACACACACACACACTGTGAATTCACTCTTTGCATTGGTGTATCTGAGTCCTGTTTCATTTCACTTAATTTAGATAAATAGATAGATAGATAGATAGATACTTTATTGATCCCCAAGGGGAAATTCAAGATTCAATTAAATTCATTCATTCCATTTCACTCCTCTGTGAATATGTGCTCTTACCTGTTGTTACAGACACTTGTAGCTGTGCGGTACTCGTTTAAGTGGGGTGTGGTCTTGCAGTTAGGCTGACGTACTCGGGCAGAGCATCCAGTCAGACGAGCGATAGTTTCCAGATCCTCCTCGCTGATCAAATCTGCCACAAGCACATCAACACATAATGCATTGGTATGTCTGGGTGTATTTATCTACATCTTTATATCTGTATAACAACGATGTACAGTTTGTGTGTGTGTGTGTGTGTGTGTGTGTACCTGTAGCATTGAGTGAGCGTTTGTGGATGTGGTGTCTCTCGTTCAGGAGGTGGAGGGTGTACTCCAGGTAGTCAGCTGATCTCACTGCAGAGCGCGCATCTCGGCGTGGCTGCTTCACCATACGCAGGAGGTCTGCTGGATTAGTGTTACCCCTCCTCACACGCCTCAGAGTCCTGCACACACACACACACACACACACACACACACACACACACACACACACACACACACACACACACACACACACACACACACACACACATTAGTAAATAGTATCAATGTGCTTTGTACACACTAGCACACATTTAAATGCTCAAATATGTCCAGTGAAGTCTCTGACTTACTCAGCACGGGAGTAAGTGTAGGCATTATCAACGACTCTTTTGGCATCGCTGATGGCCCTCAGTACATCATTGCTGCTCAAGGTCCCTGTGAGTGATAATAAACACACACACACACACACACACAACAAACCAACCATAGAGTTAATTTAATATATATATATATATATATATATATATATATATATATATAATATATTATGTATAATATAATTCTATAGCATAATCCATGACATCATTAGATATATTATGTTTATGTTTTGCATATGTCCAGAGCAATAGCAAACAATCAAAACATTTACAAAAAAAACGTGAATGAGAATGAGAGAACCAGATTTTGCTCACCTGAAACCTGTCCCAGCACACACAGAAACAGTCCCACAGCCAGAAAACACAGCACACGCGCCATTTCTGCAACACACACGTAAAGTAGTTCAAGAATCAGCATTAGATGCCTCTTCTTATCTGTACTGATGTATTAGCCATAACAGAGAACTGTATTCTCCCTTAAATATTCTACATGAATTTTATAATTTTCAGATTATCCCCTAAAAATCCAGTCTCCTGAGTTAAAGAAAACTCACTATCACTCATAAACTCACTAAATAAAATCAACAGTTTCACTCAATGCCACAGTTTGGCCACAATTGACCACAGTCTGCAATTTCAGCTGACAATTTAAGTCATTTTGCTACACAACTCCAAACTTGCCTTCAATTGTACAATTGACTTATACTGAATTCCACCACTAACCAAAGACAAAAAAGCAAATTAATCTAACTAAAGAACATTGTTTTCCATCAGCAAGCATATACAGCAGTTCATATGCGTAGCCTGCAGCTCTTACCTGTGTCTGGTTGTTCCGACTGATACCTCTGTCTGCAGATGTGTATCCCATTTAAACCCAACAGGTGGCCACGCCTCTAAGCATCACGGAGAGATTCTCCCTTGCGTCCTCCTACTTTCTCAATTGTGTTGCTTGTCTTCCTTGTTCAGTAATCACTATCCTGCTAGAAATCCCCTCACACAATGCTACACCCAGAGAGAGACACACACACTAGACACAGACAGACAGACAGACAGACAGACAGACAGACAGACAGACAGACAGACAGACAGACAGACACACACACACACACACACACACACACACACACACACACACACACACACACACAGTTTTATCAGACCACATTCACTGACATACTCTGCTTCTGCTGTTACATGTTCGTCTTGTCTGTTGTATTGTAGAGCACACTGCAGCAAATTTCTAATAACTTCTGTTATATCGCAATTTAAGTATTGAATCTTGAAAGTTTTACAACATTTACAGCTGAGGCTAAATATCCATATGACAATCTCATTGGGAACAATCACACTGAGTGTGGTTAGTGGCCAGTGCAGTAACAATAATAGCAAAGCTGGGGTTTTGCAACCTGAATTTCATATGAAATGATACTGGGTGACTGCTTGGCTAGCACTACTAATACCATCAATTACTACTAGAGGCAAGTACAGAATGAGTCATTTTTTATTTCCTTAGTTCATCAAGTTGTCACCACCCTTCACAGGTAACAATGAGTTCCTGGTCACACAATGCTTTCTTCCTTCTTCTATTGTAGACCCATTCAAGACATTCCTTGATTGACATGATAATTTCTGACGTCAAAGACAATGGCAAGTACATGCCCTCACACACACATGAAAAAAAAATGATGATGTGCACGATCGTGTATGCTTCATTTTCAGCAATTAGCATTTCCAACAAAACAGTATTTCCTCATTTTTCTCTCTACCGTCTCAGAAAAAATGCTTTGCTGCCTGCCTGGTGAAAGCCGGCATGGCAAACAAACAATTCTTCTGAATCAATATAACAGGTATTAGCTTATCAGTAGCAAGAATGCAACGTTATCTGAATGTCTCCTCCATGTCGCCACTATACTTGGGAATAACCTGAAGCACAAACCAATTGAAATGAAATATATAAATGAATTAAAATAATCACACATCAGAGAGAGAACCGTATGAATAAAATAAAGACATATTGATTAGAACAAGAATGTGCTCAATGTTTCTCAATTTTATTTGAAGGTAAAGAAGTAAAAAAGGGTCTTGTTTATCTGATGATCTGACTTGCCTGATTTGCCTGATAAAGGGAAGCATGTACTACAAAATTAGAAGACTGATAGGCCTGGGGCATTATTTGATGTGTGCATGATTTTCCTGTTTCCTGTTTCAAAATGTCATGTTTCAGAATAAGTAAACAGCTTGCAAATGTTGAGGTCCATGAGCATAAATATCTGTTTTAGAGAACACTTTACCCATTCACCGCATAGACAATCATAGCTGATGACAGGCCGCTCCAACCTGCCACAGAACGCTTACAGTATAGCCAAAATGGGGGTGTTCAAGGGATTGGCTGGCAAGAGCATGCATAGGACAAAACACCTGTGAATGTGTATTGTCTTCTTCTATTGCTCTCCTAAGTGTAGGAATACCATGCTCTTCTATTCTTTCACTCTTTGTCTCTCCCTTTCATACTGTAGAACTCCTGGTCTGCCATGCCATTGCATCTAACATGGTTTATAAATTATTCAGTAAACTTTTGTGGGTAATTCACTCATTTAATGCAATATTCAGAAATCTGATTTATCCTGCCTATAAAGTTCTGACATTTTAACATTCCTTTCCTTACACATTCAAACTGGCATTTAATTGTGTGGGGAGAAGACCCATTTGGGGCAGTTTTGAGTATTGTTCTGACATTCTACAGATGAGTTTTAAAGGAATTTAAAAGTGTTGCTGAATTTGGTATTGAAAACACACTATCACTTACAACAGACATATAAAAGTGCTCTATTCATGAAACAGTATAGCCTTGAAATCAATCCAGTTACTCAACATTTACAACGACTAAAATAGCACTTCTTAGTAGAGAAGTCAGATCAACCTAATTCAATCATTAGACTATGACGTTCTTAAGCAACATGACACAAGTGGGAGTGGGGTTGGTAGGGGATATCGCCACGGCTGTAACCGTAGGGACGAGGTCATTCACAGAGTGATCACTAGCAGTTAAGTCCTGAATGGCGTTGTGCTGGGACACCATCACTCGTGATGACTCATAGAATGTCTCTTGTCCAATCAAAAATGAATAAAGTGCTCGACCGGAGCTGTTGTATAACACACTATAACATTCCAAGCAAATTCAGCATAGCTGAACAGAAATGACTTTTGGCTTGGACATTTAAAACAATAGGGGTTTCTCCATAGAACATTAGTAAACAACCCCAGCAGGTCTGGCCAGTTCTGAGATAAAGGTATGGAAACTGATGAGTTGAGGAAGTGTGTCTTCAAATAAGAAGACAATGAACTGTCACGCAAGAGGGATGTGCTTCGGTGAATAGCAGACAATTGTTGTGCATCGGCATATATTCTCAGATTTTCCTGTGTTGCTTAAAGGAAAATTCTCCTGCCATTGTTTAGAAGACTAGATTGACAAACATAATATATTACACAGTCTCAGTGGAAATTTAGTGAAATTAGAAATACAGAAAGATTTCCCTCAATAACCAGAGCCTGGATTAAAGTAGCACACTGCACGGCATCATTTCACTGCAGGAGAAAGGCCACTGCTGTTCTGTACTCTATGCCTCTCGGATTAAAGCTGCACCTGTAGACCTATGACAACTGATCTGACGGGCACAATCTTCCTCTATTCTTTCCCGTCTCTCTGAAGTCTCAATCTAAGATTTGTCCATTTTTTCTGGTAAATCTTCCCATGTGGAGCCAAAATGCAGATGTGCAGACAGACACATTCCATCAGTCAAAATGTTGAGTGTTCTGGCATTCACAAGTCATTTTGTAAACATGCTCATGAAATAGGCTAATTTGAAATCATAGGACTTCCCGGATTTGTTTCAATTACTGTAGGCTCTCCCATACTGTATATCCAATGCATCCCATTTGGGTGCCTGTCTTTGTTCATTATTGGAGTGTTATATCATGATTCTTGGAGTTCTTTAAAGTCCTTTGAATTTCAGTGACACTGATGAATATGACATTTTATGGGCCATTTTGTCAAAGTGAGTTTTTATGTATTCTGTGTCAGACATTTTCAGTAGCAGTTACATCAAATCTTGAGGTACTGTAAGACAAAGAAGTTTGTCAGTCATGCATAGCCTGGTTTCTATTACATTTCTATTACATTTTTATCTCTAAAAACATGGAATGGTACAGACATTTCTTCAGTAAACACATTCTGTATCTTCTTCTGTACTAATATGTCAACAAAATACAACAATAATTTTGAACCTGACCTGTCTGTACATAATGTCAAATGTACACATTTAAACATAAACAATTATCTTAAAATTAGTAAAAAAAAACAACTGGGCAAGTTGCATGGTGATATCTATTGTTAATAATCTTACATTATTTATTGATTTATTTATTAATTGTATTTGTTAGGGACCATGCACATGTTTTAACATAAATGTTGCCATTTGATGCATTGTACCAGAGTCAACGTTGGGCTGATTTACATCTGCAGTCCCTATAGGCAGGGCACAGTTTAAATCCACAGACAACGTCTAACAACGTCTCACAAATCCTAAAAAGGAGACTAGAATGTTAGTGGCTGCAGAGTTAAATGGTTTTTAAGTAGGCCTAGCTTAATGCTTTATTTGAAACCACATTTGACAGATGCTAAGAAGTTATATTGTTAGCAGAACCAGCCATTACAATAGCAGTAACAAAAACATTTGAATGCTGCCCTGGTGAGCAGTGTCTACAATAGCACATCCTCCATCAATTATATTGTGATATTGCTTTAGGCTACTGGATCACTTTCACTGAATAGGACCTTTGTCTTTTTCATTTTTCCTTGATGTAGTGACAGACAATAAATTATTAGACAAACAGCACCGTCTTACATTGAAATGTTTTGTTATTTCAATGTGTTCCGTTCATAAAGCGAAAGAATTCAAGCAGTGAAAAAAGTAAACTGGTTTGACATGGGATGTGTGATGCTCCTCACCTGTTGTGTTTCTGCTGTGTTTTGGTCCTGATGGCTTTTGCATTTGTGTTTTGACTTTTGTATTTGTGTTTTGTTTTATTTTACAGCACTTTGGTCAACTGCTGTTGTTTTTTAAATGTGCTAAAATAAATTGACATTGACATTGACATTTTGCCTTTTGTTTTCGTGTTGAGGCTTTTGTATTTGTGTTGTTGACCCGTCATTGCCACCATAGAGAACAACAGGTGAAGGAGGAGCAGAGAGGGCAGGTGGTGAGGAGTGGAGTGGAGGAAACTGAGCAAGAAAAGAAAGGTATGTAAAGAGGCTGGCCTGGAGAGGAACTATCTGATGGTAAATAGCAATGCCACCACACATGAGGAAGACTCTTCTAATGCCCGTAACGAGTGGGGGTTGTTTCCGCTATTGGAGACATGCAGAAACAACCACATGCATGCAACACATACTGTATACACCTGGTTCATGATACATAGCATAAAGATGAGATTGATGAAGGGCTTCTATTACATTATGTAGTATATAGAACATAGGCCTACTCTGTTTGATTTGGCACCACAATGGCAATGAAATGACTAGCATGAGGAAGTAATACTGGACTTTCATTTTTAGATGGAAAGGTTTGATGCCAGACAGATAGACATATCTTAGGTCAGTGTGACACGCCCTATTCTCAGAGGAATATTTTGTGGTGCCATTTCCTTCCTAGATTTGGTCGGGCCTATAGGTGAACATTAAAAATTGGGTAACACTTAACATTACAGATCGGTAATAATGTTATGGTAATATGTATGCAATTTCATGGTAAGTCAATCGCCGATAGGGTTGGCGCCTATACCAGTTTTCTGTGGTGCTAGGTGGATGAGACTCATTGACCTTCCCCATGGGTAGGTGATTAATCCACCAATCAAGGTTAACATAATACCAAGTTAATCATTCTGAGATAAACTACATTCCTCATGCAGCTAGTCAACTGGATCTCACTAACCCCTGTCTCCTGTCACACAGCTCCCTGTACATGTCCCTCATATCTTGCATTGGCTGGTGTTTGAATGTGCCCCCTATTCATCACTGTAGACCAGTGATTCTTAACCATATGGCTGCGGCCCATTCTTGGGCCACCGGCGCCCATCAGAGGGCTGCAAAAAACGTTGCTATAAAGTTTTGCACCTGTGGGACTGCGTAGATTATCAAGTGAGGACAGCAGAGATATGTTATGCATGAGACGCTCAGTTATGCAGCAAACTCTTTTGCCAGTTAATGGAACTAACATAATTCTATTCATCTTGTGGGTATATCCGCATCACGGAGATGTAGGCCTACTGCAAATACTGCTAGCTACATTAGCACATTTTCGTTAAACACCTACAGTATGCACTCACAAGGATCCTTAAAACGGCTGGAATTCTGACATATTTCACTACAAATGGAAAAGTGGAAACATGCCTAACGTGTTTGAATGAATGGATGGCCATTAAGCTACCATTAAGTGAATCCTGCCATGGCCAAAAAACAATTAGGCCTAACGTTAATAACTGCACCTGCGAAATGTACACCAGTAAATACAAAAAACGCTTTTTGGATGTGAATGATCTTGTAAGAATCCCTGCAGTAGACTATAGTGCCTTTAGTTACTGTCTGTTTGTTTATGTCTTGGTGTCAGGGATACGCTGGCCAGTACTCCACTCCATCCAGCATGGTTTGTCCTGTGTGTCCATGTCTGGGTGTGGAGCGCTTTGGGTGCAATATAACAAATACATTTGTTTGTCTGTAAAGAACCTTGTGCAATGTGCTTGAAATATGCAGGATAAATTATTATTATTATTATTATTATTATTATTATTATACCCCACTGTAAGCAAAAGCAACCAAGACCTATCAACCACATCAACATCAACCATCTTTGACAGCTGCTATTATAGTCAGAAGTTCTATTGTTACAGCAATACCTGGCAAACCAACAAAACATGACATAGCAAATGAATTCCTAATACCTTGAGTCCTCAAAACATGACTGCACAAATAACTTCAAAACATGACCAAGCAAATACCTACAATAGTCACCAAACAGGACACATCAGTTCCCAGTAACACTTGGAAGTGCGTAGTTCAACTTGGGACAGGGAGGAGTGTATTACTGTAAGGAAGATGTTTGCGTGCCGTACTAATTGAGTGATTAGACAGACTATGTGCCCGCAGGAAAATGCACTCTCGTGGTTACTCTTGATGAAAACATCGGGGTCACTGTAAAAGGCACACAGACAGTTGTTTTTTTGCTGTTAGAGCAGGCATGAGAAAGTGAAAATCTTGCAACAACATCCTAATAAAACAATTTGTAAACTATTGCAGTGAGCTTGCTAGAAGTCATGAGACAGACCTCAGCTTCACATCATACAATCAAACTGAGACAGGTAGCTTGAATAAGGACCACATTACAAAAAGTTTTACATGATCTGACTACCTAAAAACAGTTTTTAATTACAGGTTTTGCCTATAGTTACACACTTTTTGCAGAATCTGGCTCATTATTTACACACAGACAAATAAGACATGGCACTTGGAGATACACAACATAATATGGCAAAAAACAATGCAATCAAAACTGCAGTCTTCTGAGTAGAATTTCTGCAGTAATCGGTTGACATTTTTTGCGGCAAAAGTTTTTACAAAAAACAAACATTCTTACCAAAATAAAGAAAAATAGAATCACAGTTATCAATGCAATACTGTAAGTGAATTATTAAAGATTAAAGTAAAGACCACAATGTTTTCCAGTGTAATACTATATTTGGAAAAGCTGTGGAAATATCAAGTTGGAACAGTCATAACAGCAAGTGGCACTCTGTCTGCGATTTATTCATACTTCACTGACAGGTTGTGTTTCATTCTTTCACATGCCAACCATGGGACCACCCCCGTGATTGTTGTCGTTGTTGTTGTTGATTTTTTTTATTGCCATGAGCTTTCATGTGCTTTGCCGTCAGAATGTGTAAAAAACACCACAACAAAAGTGAAAAACATATGCTCATGAATTTTAAATAAAGTTCTGTATTTACTTAAAAGTATTCTGTAAGACAGCAAATTCCAAAGTTCACTAAAATGTATGGACATACAATGTTTGGTCCACATGGACTACAAACGAACTACAACCTGATGACAAAAGTGGCAACAAGCCCACATGGGCAACTCAGTTTCCCACCAGTGATTCCGACATGAGGTGATGTCCACGATTACGTTTTCACTGGGGAAAAGAATTCCCATGAGTATGAACACACCATACTGGGAACATCGTGGATTATAGGAAAACATTCCGAGACATTACATCATGTCTCATGTACTTGTATGAAATGTGAAACTAGGACGGCACAAGAAAGTTCCCTTGGAGATATTTCAGGTTTCTGACAAACAGTTGTGGCAAATTTCTGTCAAGGTCACATTTCACAAGCAAATTAGTATTTTGGAAAACAGTGGTTGACGGAATAGTTCGGAATTTTGGACATATGATCTCATTTCCAACTTTGAAACGAGGTCAACGTTGGAAATTAGGTCCTATGTCAAAACATCCAAACTATTCCTTTAACTTTTGGCAATGTTGCAGCAAATTTGCAACAATGTATGAAAATTAGGTTTGTCACCAGAGGTTCACTGGAAGTTTGCCATTATTGGCTAAGTGTGGTGGTAGGTGGATTATAGGAGGAGTAAACTTCTGGCAATATTCTCTAGTGAACTCATTCATGTTTGCTGAAAATCTGCTGCTGCAAAAAATATTTAGAAAGGGTTATCGGACAAAGTTAAAACATGCAACCATTGGACTTAATCATAAATAAAGGGCATTTCCATTGAAAATAAATAATAAATCTTTTCCAAAGACTTGATTCCAACCTTTTATGAAATCACTTTCAGGTTATAGGATAAGATTGGTTCAAATGGTATGGCTGTCTCCCTAAATACAGAGCGGGTCTATGCTGAGATAATTAGACAAGCAAATCACAGAGATCTGCTCTGGATGCTTACTTGACAAGTATACTTCCCATCAAGAAGTACGGACTAGATTTAATGTCATAGAGACAGAGGAACAGTGAGCTAAAATGTTGTTGGGTATCTCCCTACAATCAATCCCCCAGCCACAGACATGTCAACAGTTTTCAAAATTCTACAACTGATGGTGGTGATGGACCATGTCTACACAAACATAGCTGATGCGTACAAGGCCACTCCTCTCTCCCACCAAGGACACTCAGATCACCTCTCATTCTTTCTACCAAGTATTCAGCACTCATCAAACCTGTGGAACCTGCAGTGAGGACAGTCAACGTGTGGCCAGCGGGAGCTGACTCGGCACTTCAGCAGCGTTTTGAAAACACTGAGAGAGAGTTCGAACTCACCCATGACTCCCACACGGACGTTGATTAATTTGCCTCCGCTGTTGTGGACTGTACCAACTCCAACATCAACAATGTCACCACCCTCAAACAGATCACATAAAGCGCTTTCTGCTCTTTGCACTTTTGGTTAGACGCATAAACTGCATTTCGTTGTCTTTGTACTTGTACTCTGCACAGTGACAATGTTTCAACCGGAAATAACGAAGGTAGAATAGTAGCCTATGATCAATAAGGTTGTCTTGCATTCAGGTTGCTTACATCTCTGGAAAATATGCTTTTTTGCATATATCATGAATTTTCTCTACCAAAATGAAGAGCAAAATCACATAATGAGCCAAGGGCGTGTCTAGGGGGAGGCTGGGGGAGGCAGTGCCTCCCCAAAGATAACCCCTGCCCCAGAGAAATGATCTGCGACGGGCGAAAAATGGACACCTATAGGCCTACTTCTCCATTGGATTAGCCTACTCACGAAGTTCTAGTCATACTGATGCGTGTGACTTGTTGACAGAGCACAATCTTAGCTTTCTGGAATTAAGATAAGGGTTCGCGAGAAAATCAACATGAGTACGTGACATGTAATAGGCCTACAGTAGCCTATTAACATTACGCGCGTTATCGCGACGGGCAGAACATGCAAAATGCACACCCATTCTTCTGTGTTGGATTGCTCACGAAGTTCTAATCACACTGATATCACATGCATATTACCTGATAGAGCACGATCTTAGCTTTCCGATGGTGTTAAATACTAGTTGCTGTAATAAACAGTTCGGGAGAAAATCAACCTGAATTTACAATGTAATCACTTTTACATTCAATCTCCACAACATTACCCTCAGTGGAATCTCAAGTTCTTTGTTCAACCCAACACGTGGCAAACCATATCAAAATAAACGGCAGACCTTACCAAATACGAGGATATGAAGCATTCATTGGTTCAATAAGCCATTCCCGAGTAATCCATTTTTTTAAATTGCTGCACATATTTGGTCTCCAACTTCAGTCTGTAGCACCCCACAATAATCACTGCATGAATGTTGTGCTCTTCCACTTGTTTGGTTTTTGAACGTTTATTTAAACTAGCCTACAAAGAATTACATAGAAAACATAAGCATTGCTTCCACATAATATGCATTATGCCTATTTAAACTAGCCGAATATCATTACTGAAGCCTAATTACGCTCACGTTCTCTTAAAGTGACAGGCACTCGATGACATTAAAGATTTTGTAAGTCAATATGACAATCGTCTAAAATGTGAGTCAAAATAAAAATCTATACCGGTAGGTCCTAACTTACTTTAACTAATTAGCCTACTCATAGGCTATCATAAATAATGTAAACTATGAATTTCAAAATGTTTGAAATAGTACAAACAAGCCACCTTTTTACTAAGTGTGTGTTGGGGGAAGTATGCCTTGTAATGTCTTTGATCTCCACTGGTGTGGTGTGGCTCCCAAATCAAGAAAGTATCAAAACGGTTAACTTATTATCAATATCAAAGCAATTGTTACACACTCTTATGTATTTTTCATTGATTATGGCTCCTGACTGATGCATGAGAGAGATAGATAGATAGATAGATACAGTAGATAGATAGATAGATGGATAGATACAGTAGATAAATTGGCTACAGATCATCTGTACCTATTATTGTATTGAATGTGATTTGTATCGGTCACAACGCCACTATAAATGACATTGGGAAACCCATACAGTTATATTTATTCACCTGGTTTAACAACTCCCACATGTTTATAGTCTGGGGCCTAGGCTATGGGCCCCGTGTGTCTGCAAAGTGGCCATGCGCTGAAAGATTGTGCTGATACCTTTGCACCCATTTTTTGTTGCCACCCCAAATAAGCCAAATGCCCCCCCAAAGATTACATCCTGGTAACCCCTCTAGAGCCAACATATGCATGGAGACATCAAGCCCCACATATGCATCATCAGTAGCCTAACTAGATGTACCGCAAAGCAGTACAAAATATGACTGCCGCGGAGTCCTGCACATTCTCTCAAGTCAGGTCAAGTCAAGTCAAGTCAAGTTTATTCATATAGCGCATTTCATACACAGAGGTCATTCATGTGTGCAGACCGTGTGTGCCTGCTTATGCCTGCCTGTCTACTCTGTGTGTGTGTATGTGTGTGTGTGTGTGTGTGTGTGTGTGTGTGTGTGTGTGTGTGTGTGTGTGTGTGTGTGTGTGTGTGTGTGTGTGTTTTAAGTCCAAGGACTAGGCTACAAATGACGTCCTACAAAAGTGACGACAAACCCCCAAAAGGGCAACTCAGTTAGCAGTGTATTCTCCCAGTTTCCCACCTCTTATTCCCACATGACGTGATGTGAATGATAGTATTTTCACTGGGAAAAATGTTTTTCCCATGCGCATGAACGCACCCATTCGCCATTGGCTGACGCCACTGGCTGACGTATGTATCCCTCGTACTTGATAGGTTTGGGTTTGGGGTCAATGTTTCCGGGTAATCACAGTCTCTCCGACAGACAAACGTCAAGAGCAGGTTCTGTACGCTGTGTTTACCTCTCGTCTCTACCGTTAATCGGACACACCCCAGCAAAATGATAACTGCGATCCTCTCCAGTCTGGTAATTTCCACTATTCTCTCCGTGGGTAAGACGACGTTTCTCTTTGTAATCATATACTTCCCGCGTCCACTGCAACAACATAGGCTACTTCTTCCTAAAAATCCCAGGAATAATAGTATGTGTGTATCGGTTGTGTTCACAGTTGTGTGGTTCTTGTGGATGATATGGATTGCCATCTTTAATAGGCTACTATACAGTCACATAAATGTAGCCTTCATCTGAGTAAAAAATGAGCTATGATAATAGCAATATGATAATAGGATTTCAGCTATCTAAGTAATACTTTGACCTCTGATTGTGTGTGTGTGTGTGTGTGTTTAGGGCAAACAAGAGTGGTGGTAGATTCTTTCCCCAGAGAAGATAAAGATGTTTCAATTTTGGTGAGTCCACCATACTCACACTCTTTTGGCAAGGCTTGTTTTACTTTTAGGTGCTTCTGTGTATTTATTGCCTTATCTGAGTGATGGGGTGGGGTGGGGTTCACTTAGGTGTTTCATGTAAAGACGTTTTGTCTCACTTCTCCATACTCAAAAAGACTTAGAAACCACACATTTCCCTCTTCTGTTTTCATATAGGCATTAAAGAGGAAACTCGCCAGTGCCTGCACGTGTGTGTGTCAGTGTGTGTGTGTGTGTGTGTGTGTGTGTGTGTGTGTGTGTGTGTGCGTGCGTGCGTGCGTGCGTGCGTGCGTGCGTGCGTGCGTGCCCGCCACTGTAAAAGAGATATTTAGGGTGAATGTTTGTAGTAAGTAACTGTAATGAGTGTCCAGTGAAGGTCAGTGAAAGCAGACAGTGTAGTAGAGCTTATCCCTATACAGGCCACTCTACTCTGAACAGCTGACTGAAATCAGAGACGTTAGCATACTCCTGATTAACTAATGTGGTTTGGTAAGTAAATTAGCAGTGCCACTGATGAGTATAGTGATGGAACCCTGCAGGGGGTGAACAAGAGATGCCCTGTGTTAGGAGGTGAAGTCAATTTTGTGTGTTGGGGGAATAGAGAGAGAGAGAGAATGTAGATTTGGGAAGCTGTTTGTGTGTTTAAAAGAATTAAGGGAGAGAGAGTATAATGTTTAATGTCTGATCGAGGGTAGTTAGTTCAAATCCTTTCCTAGCCATGGAGGTAGGGCTATGCCAGGTTTCTGTGGTGCTAAGCAAGTGAGAGTTGTAGAACCCCCCTGGTAGGTACATGTATGTGTACTGAACAGTTTATTCAGGTACAGGACGTTAGGTTTAATACAGATGTGTACCAGATGCAGTCTTTAACAGTAAAATGTTTTGGTGTGCGCATCACCAAATATTGTCAGGTAATCTTAGGCTAGGAAGGAGAGGTGCAGGCAACTATGTTTAAAGCTAATGGAGAGAGAGAGAGAGAGAGAGAGAGAGAGAGAGAGAGAGAGAGAGACAAGGGCACAACACACATTTAATCCAGAGTAAACATATTAGGTAACACTTTAGTTTGGGGTGTCGCTGTTACAGTGTACCTACCTAATTAGGTACAGTGGTACAACCTGTGTAACAACATGTACTATCAGGTACTACCATTGTACTTGCCTCATGTATTTGTGGGTACCTACATATAGTTGTTACATTGTAATACTGAGTGCTTTTACAAAACTTCGCCAATTTGCCTACATTTTTCATCAGAGACAAAGGGCTGACCTGAGACCTGTTGTATGGGGTAAATCTGGTCATGAAAGATCTGATATACAAACCATTCTTAGCTCCAGTCAAGAGGTCATTGTCTTCAGTGTACATGTAACAGTTGTGCTGCTACAACCTTGTTACGGGTTTATGTCACTGTATCAAAGAGTAATAAGTGTGTACCAACACAGTTGATACATGTGCTACATAGGGTAATGGCAGACATGTTGCAAGACATCAAAGACACAACATACATGTCATATGTGCATGCAAGTAATTAACTGGTACATTTAACAGGTTTATTCCACAGTATCAAAGAGTAACAAAGGTGTAGCAGTGCAGCTGTTACATTTATCAACTGTACAATGTATGTTTACCCACAAATACATAATGCAAGTACAATGGTAGTACCTGATAGTACATGTTGTTACACAGGTTGTACCACTGTACCTAATTAGGTAGGTACACTGTAACAGCGACACCCCAAACTAAAGTGTTACCACATATTATTCTGCATGTTTATCTATGCATAGGAATATGCATGTGTGTGTATGTGTACATGTAATATGTGTGTGTGAGTGGTTACAAACCTATGGGAATAAAAATGAAGCACACACATCCAAGTTCTAAAATTGGGTGCTGGACGAAATGGACATAACAAAATCAGTTAAGGAAGTCCAAGCACCAATAGCTCCCAATACTATTGTCGCTTGTAACGTTTTGCCTGGGGGGGAAAAGCAATTTCTAGCTAACATTACTGTGCTAACAATTTCTAGCTAATATTCTCGCTTTGAGAAGTCAGATTGTCAGTGTCAGAAGTCAGAAGTATGTGTCACGAGTTTGCAGTATTAATTGTCTCGCCAGGTCTTTCTATGGCTCAGGCCAGGCCAATACATGAATGAAAACCGAAGAAAAAAAGTACAGAGAACATGACCTTGTTGTCCTCAACTAGATACTACATGCCCATGGATTAATTAAGAAGCATAAGAACAACTCCATTGAACAATAAGCCTGAGGTCTTATCACGTATTACGCCTTGAAGCAAAACTCTCGCCAGAATGCGACCTAAGGTCTTTTTTTTTTAATGCACCCGAGTCTTTTCGTTTAATTACGACGTTAGTGCCACTTTTAAGTTTTCAGGTCAAATGGCTTTTTGAATGAGAGTACTAGGGACACTATGATGATCGCATTAAACATTTTCAAAATCGCTGTTTTTAAAACAAATAAAACATGAATCTTGCTTGAAGTATCACCAGGGTCTCTACACATGAACTCGAGCAGTGAGAACATTGTTTATGTACACAGAGTTTGCTAAAAAGCACACACACACACACACACACACACACACACACACACACGCATAAACACACATAGGCTACACACACAGTAGACTTGCTATAGTCGAGCAAGTGAGTTGTTTAAAACCTTTCTTTTTTTAGCAAACTCTGAACACTAATAATGTTCTTAATGCATTTTGGTGAGAGTTTTGCTTTAAGATAGCAACATTTTTCTTGAACTTGAATTGAACCTGACCCACCTTAAGTGCGCTTAAAGCATACACTTTAGACCGTGTGTTTCAGACTGTTAAAATGGGGCCCTTTGTGTCTAAGCTTGTGATATTCATGGGCATTTGTAGTTTTTTTGTTCAAACATAAGCCTTTGCAATCCTGTAAGTCTGCTCATTCACTTCACTAAAGAGCTTGTGCGCACACAGATACAAACACACAGACACACAGCCATAGACACACACACACACACACACACACACACACACACACACACACACACACACTTACTTTTTGTTGTTGTGATCCAACAGGCAGAGGGTGTGTGTAAGGACTGCACTAAGATAACACAGCTGCTAATGGATGGGGAGTCTCTGAGTGCCATACAGGTGAGGTGTAGCCTACTGAAATACCAGAGGGCGCTGCTCAGTCTCCCTGCTGAGCACACAGACCAAGAGTGTGCTCAGTCACAGATTAGCCATCGGCCACCAGCTCATGGACACACATCAGCGTTTCTCTGTTTAAATCAGCCGTGTGCAATCTCTCCATGTCACGCCTCAAACACGGTTCTGTCTGTGTTTGTCCTCGCTGTAGCGTGAGCTGCTGAGGAAAGCTCTCCATGGAGTGTGCTTTCAGTTACCGAAAGGAGAGACCTCGACCCGTTGCCACCTGATGGTAGACCAACACCTGCCCTCAATAATGAAGGTGATAGCCCCCCCCCCCCCCCCCCCCCACACACACACACCCAAACATTAAGTTGCTACTTAATGCACAAATAATGACAATAATAATAATATACAGTATTTATAAAATATGTATTATACAATAATATGTTATCGACATATTGCTGTTTTTATAATACAGTTTGTAATATGAGGTGACATGATGTTTTTGTCTTGCAGAACCAGACTGATTTGTGTCCACTGCTGGGCTTGTGTCCTATCCAATCATTACAAGAGAACTCAAAGCCTCTGACCAATGGCATGGCTGAGAAAAGCACAGCACTTGTGGGGGGAGGGACCAAGCAGAATACTGAGGTGTGTGTGTGTGTGTGCGTGCGTGTGCGTGCGCGCGTGCATGCGTGTGGGTCTGTGTGTGTGTGTGTGCGTGCGTGCATGCATGTGTGGATGGATGGGTGGATGGAAGGGTGTGGGTTCACGCGCTCGACGAGCAACCTCTATTTTGTGCTATTATTTCCTTGTGCTCTCCAGCTCTAGTCACTGACTCTCTCTCCCCCTCCCTCCAGGACGGCCCTGTCTGTGCTTTGTGTGTGTTGCTCCTTCAGAAGATGGAGAACCTGCTGCCAAAAGAGAGAACAGAGGTTCACACATGCTCAGCTCTCACTTCTCCTTCATCTTTTAATACCAGTTTCATTATTTGTATCTGATCATGTGTGAATGCTGTTCATGTAAATCTACTTCAGTTTTTTTTTTTTGATTTAGACTGGTGGGGCTTGTGGTATCCCACAGGTGTTTCCTTTGAGTTTGCAAATCTGTTCGAACTCTTCAGACTTCACCACACTTCTGCTATCCCACTTGTTCTGTCTACCTGTATTTGTTTCTCGTTGCCTTTCTCATTCAACCCTCCTCTCTCTCTCTCCCTCTCTCTCTCTCTTGAACTCCCTCTCTTGGACTCTCAGGAGGAGATAGTCGAGGCCATGGGGAAAGTGTGCAGCATGTTGCCAGACAAATATAGCGAAAAGTGCAATGACTTCCTGCAGAAATATGGCAAGCAGGTGATCGACTTCCTGTTGTCTGATGCGGCGCCCCATACCATCTGTGTTCTGCTGCATCTGTGCCTGTTTGAGGAGGTGCCACCTAGAGGTCAGCCTTAGAACTACACTCTCATAGCCACATTCAACCCAGTGCCACAATGAAGTCTGAAACGTACTATATTATAACTATCAAAGGATTAAACTCATAGATACCTGGAAAGGTTACAGATTTGAAAGTAAATCTAAACCTTGTGATTTCAGTCACAGACAAGAGCTATTTTTTGTTTTGGATACAGAACTAGATAACTTGACAGAGTGATTTAAATCGATCTAACTGCCTCGAGAACAAGCTGAAAAGGCTGACACCAGACTGCCATTACATGCACCTCAGACATCTTATTGTTGTTCAAAGGTGTCTGTGGAATCAGCTGTTCTCCTCTTTTGTTGTTGAGCAGAGTATGCCCTGGCCTCCGACTGCACCTCTTGTCTCTCACTCTCGGCTCTAATGCGGTTCCACCTTGGGCGGAACGCCACAGAGACGCAGACCGCCTCCCTGCTGCAGAACATCTGCCAGCGACACCCTAACGCGGTTCCTCAGGTACCCCCTACAGAACACCCAAAGCCTACAGCAGCAAAAAACCTTCACAATGGCTTTGAACTGATTTGCTCACTCTGCTTATCCCTGCCCTTATTTTCTCAGTGCGAGGCCTTTATCCAGCTCTATGGACCAAGACTCCCCAGCATTTTGGGGAAACAACATGGTGGTCGGGATGCTTGTGAGGTAAAGCAAATCCAGTTTCTCATTGTACTGAACAACAGAGTACTGTAGATGACACCACAACACATCATTGCAGAGGTGTGGCCTCGTGTCACATGACTTGGACTCGAGTCAGACTCAAGTCACAATTTTGACTTCAGACTCGACAAAATTAGATATGAGAAAGGAAAAGGGATGATCATTACTTACTGATCGTCCTCCCGTTGTTGTCTGACTAAGTGGATCCTATGATATTGTGATGGATCCTCTGATCCTGTGATGTGGTTCAATAGCCTAAAAATGTTTGCCTGCCATTGAGTAGGCTATGTCCTGCTCATTGGAATGCATAAGTAGGTAGCCTATTTGCTAATTCCTGTTGCCATGTTATCTACTGAATACCTCTAAAATGCACATTTAATTCATAATATTCGTAAAAGGCCTGATGTTTCACATAGATGTCATTGATGCACTCACACAGTCACATAAAAATATACACATGCACTATTATGTTTTAAAAGTATATGCAATGTCTTATGTAGGCTTGTAAGTGTAGAGCAGGTATGATTACTGTTAATTTTATCATCCTCATGATAACAGCTCCCCTGTCCTTGCTCCTTTTTTGTATGTAGGCCTACTGTATTCTAGTTTACCACTGCCTAATTTGCCAACATAAAACATGTTTTTTTATTGATATGTTAATCCTTAATGATGACTGGAAACATTTTGACACTGTAAAGGCCTATTCGGACGGGATTAGTTTTATGGGGTGACATCAGGTAAAGTAATAATTACCAGGTAATGTAGTCCCGTCCGGACGCGCCATGTCAGTAAACATAACGGAGTATGTCGGTGACATTTACAGACACTTTTACCTTCCGTAAAACGGTCCGGAGAAATTACCTTAGGTAAAATTAATCCCGTGCGAACGCGACCCTCTGTAAAGATGTCTGTAATATTTCGTCACATCCTGATTTGAAAACAATTCCACCATAGTCTGAATGAAAACATAACATGCTGTGCAGCTCCTAATAGGACGTTAGCTAGTTTGCCTATTAGCTTGATATTGTTAGCCATTTCAAACTACTTATGGCATAACATAAAGCTAACGTTTGCTAGTTTAACCAATTTGTGTAGTCTTTCAAATCTGAAAATGCCGCACGTACCTGACGCAAAGTATCACGTGCACGGCGACGAAGATGTGACGGCAGAACGTAAACGTAGTTACTCCTCCCATGTCAGGTAAAATAACAGAGATGTTTAGTCCCGTCCGAATTGGACATTTATATTACAGAGGTCATATGATAAACCTGCATTACTCTACGTCCCCCCATAAAACTAATCCCGTCCGAATAGGCCTTTACTTGTGAATTGCCAAACAGTGCCTTTGTCCTACCTCTGCATCATTTTAGTGTGTTAAAGTCTGAGGGCTGCAGTTTGAAAAATGTGTTTGGCTTGGCATGCTAAACTGATCTGAGCCATACTGTACCCCTAAGCCCAGTCCATATGTGTTTGTGTTCACTTCTCAGAAAGAGGACTTCTGCCAAAGCCAGCGGTGGGGAAATGTTAACTAGAGCCTTTATCGGTCTCTTCCTAAACTTGAAGAACCACATTTACTGCTTACTTAAATCACTATCAGCATGCGCATCAAAAGCTACATCAGAAGATCATTGAAGATTAATTGCACTAACTTTTACTTTTGCACTAAAACTTTTTACCAAACAATCAACAATAAGAGAACAACCGTGAATGACAGTAACTGTGACTGTTGGAATTGTCCATAATGTTTCACATGCTTCCCACAGCAGCAATGTATGAGCAGTGTATGTGTGTTTGTGTTTGTGTGCGTGTGTATGTGTGTGTGTGTTTATGCCTGCATACTATGAGTTGAAAGTGTGTAACCTAATAGTAACTCAATTAACCATTGGATCCAGCATTCTTACATCTCATTGATGATTGCTCTCTTCACATTCAGGAGGTAAAGCAGAGAAAAGCAGAGAGAGAGGTGGAAATGTAGCCACTATAAGAGTATGGGTTCTGGGCACTAGCTTACTTGAGGTCAGCAATTCCAGTTTACTGTTCATTGACAACACTGTCAACAAACACTTGAAAACGTATGCTCACCCTTATGTTGTGCAGTCACTGCATTTAGGCTGGCATTTTCAGGAAAAATCTCTTTTATAACGACAGTGTTCCTTATAGCCGCCCACAGACATTAAGACTGTGTTGTGTACTACATTGTATTTCTTACGTTTTGAGACAACTAAAGCACTCATCTTCAAGTGCTTGTTGACAGCCATGTCAAAGAACAGGAAACTGATGTACTGACTTCAAGTAAACTAGTGCACAGAGCTCATAGGCATGGGAGATGAGTAGTGTTCCTCTAGCCTGGCACGCCCTCCCAGTGACGCAACGCCTTCAGGCTTTTGCTGCTGGTCTGGTCAACTGCTCATTGAGAAGGATTTCTGAGTTCCCGAAATCTGCGGAACTGCCCCCTTTGGTCGAGAACCAATCAACTTTGAGCAGCTCCAACGGCTCTGGGTAGAGGCGTGTTCAAGGCAGAGGAAAGAGTGTTGTTATTGGTTTAAACTCGGCAAACCGCTTTCTGACATCTACCAGTAGCAAATCGAGGCACTTAAAGGAGGCGGGTCAACCAGCGCTTGCAAGAAACCGTGTTAGCACAGGCTGTTGGTCAGACTAAAGTCTCGCAGAGCCTTTGAAAGTCGATGGTAATCAGGCTAGTGTTCCTCTATGTCAAATGCACTGGTGATCACGTGTGTTAATTTGCCTCATGTGACTGAATCTTCTTTTGCTCTGATCTTTGCTTACTAGCTCATTTGCACTTGTTCTATGCACTGTATACGCGACCAACCAATCTCAGTATTTTATTATTTTGAACTGATGTGATATATCAGGGAGTCAAAACTGCTGTAATTTGCAAATAAAACCGTTTCTGAAAACACAAAGCTTTGTCTGGTTTAACGGAGTGGCAGTAGCGGTAGAGCTTTTGGATAACCAGCACAAAATATATTTCATTTGTCATTTTCATCACAGCCTCTACATGAATGCTCCATCAGTAATACATCATTGCAGCTAACTGACAATTCAGTGTGCTGCCTTCAATACAGCAAGTTCACAGTGGAGTGTAACATACCACATGACTTGAAACTGATCAACTCTAGTAATTAAGGAACCGTGGAAGAGTTCACAAACAGTTTATTCTTCGCACTAACCGTAGAGTAACAAGACACTAACTCTGGATTAGTTTATTCTTAGCATTAACGGAAGAGTAACAAGACACTACCACTTGATCAGTTTATTACAATGGTTGTTAAATACAACCAGTCTGCCAGCTTCATGGAGGAACAGGAAAATGACAGCGTGATTTGTAAATCCCCAGAAATTTGTGTGTGTTTGACCGTTTGGGTTACATTACAGTATGTCAGAAAAGGAGGAAGCGATACAGGCTTTTGTGTTTCAGTGCAAATGATCACACATCCTGTCTTACTTTTATTTCAGTTGATGCTCTTATGGTGTTAGAGTGCTGAACATTGCTATTGTTATAATATAGGTTGCTTTGGATAAAAATTATTTTCAAGAAACTATAACCATCTGCCTGCCAGAGTAACCATGACACTTTTGATGGGAACAAACCTAAAGCTCCAGTAAATGAGCTTACTGACCTACATGATGCAGGAATGCCTTCTTATGGCTGTATACAAGCCTCACAGAAAGGGGCAGCAGTGGCCTATGGGGCAGTGAGGACTATGGCGTAAGAAACCCAATGGAAATTTACCAACGTGCCTGAACCTCAATAAAATCAACATGATAGCTCACAGATGCACCCTTGTGGCACTATTAAGAATTACAAACACTACACTGTTTTGCCACAAGCAATAGAGTGACAAATTGTTGTTTTGTTTCTTTATCCTGACTCTTTTTACGAGTTTGTTCTGGGTGGGGTTGATAGGAAGGTTACTACTGTTGCAATACCACCTTGCTTAAAATAATACAAATACACATTAAAACCCCCATATGATTTATAACATGGATACATGTTCACTTCATCTCCCTGATCATACTGTGTAAGAGTGAAAAGAATTGTTCAAAATGACTGAAATTGTATCATGTTTGTAGTCAGTTTATTCCGTGACTCAGCAGGTAGAATTTCAGATAGCATTGTTGGGCAGCATTCCTGAGACCTAATTATTACATGCCCTTTGTTTCTTTCAATAAGCTCATGAGCTGATTTTTATCTGCTACAATAACAGCCTTTGGAGCTCAAAACAAGAGTTTCAGGTTTGAGAAGGTAAAACATATATGTATAAAAAAAACAAAACAAAACAAATGTTCAGTATCCACACAGCAGCAAGCATGCCAAAATACTCAGTCTCTTAGGCTCCTGTGTGACTGTCCTCGTCCTCTTCACTCTGTCTCCTCTTCCAGATCTGGACACAACAAATGGATTCAATAAATCTGGTAGACAGACCTGGTAAACTATTTGAAGACGCGTATGAGTTTGAATACGATTCTTTGAGTAAAAAGGTACCTGTATGTACGCCTCAGACAACGTGATCATCTGGGGAAGAATATCTGTGACCTGTAGATCCTGAAGCTCATACCATTTCCCTGTGCCCTGCAACACAAACACACAGACATTCAGATTTGGCCTTCACAAAGGTCCCTCAGTAGCAGACAGACAGACAGACAGACAGACAGACAGACAGACAGACAGACAGACAGACAGACACACACACACTTACATGATGTAAAACGTGGATCCTGTAGGATCCTTCTGTGGGTTTCCCATCATGCACCACGTTGGCTATGAGGTCATAGGTGGTGTGTTTCTCTGTAGCCTGGGCCTCTTCGGTCAGATACTCACGCAGGTCCACACTCCTGTAAAAACACACACACACAATGTTCTATAGTGAGTAAGAGTAAGAGCTCCTTGCCAACGGATACTGATGGATAAAGTAAGACAATAATTTCTCCTAATGGCAACAGAAAAAGACAAAACTCTATATAGTCACACAATACACTTAGTTCCTGTTTGGACATTAACATTCAGCTTCACCAGAGACTTTCTAATGAGACACAGCACTCAAAGAGTCCTCCATAGAAATGTATGGGGTTAGTTCAGAGCGCCAATATGCCCGTTGTCTACACATATCCTGCCCCTTCCCGTTATGGAAGTAACCAACTGCAGTTTTGTCTTTTTTACTCTAATCATCTGAATAGGAAAACAACTGCCTGAAGCAGGTTACCAAGATGGTCACTTGCCTAAGGACTTTGGCTTAAAGGTGAATTATGCACGTTTTTTTTAGCTTAATTTGCCTTAACTAATCAGCTTCAGAGTCATTGGAATGGTTATTTGACTTATTTCGGGTTGAATGACGGCTGTCTCGCTTCCCTCTTGCGCCTCTGAGCATGCAAGTTTTTGCCACTGGGACGGTGGCACTGACTAGCAGAAAGTCTCCAGCCTCGCAATCATGCTCATGAAAAGGCAGACTGACCGATTGAGGAGTGTTGTAAAACATACACGCTAAAGCTGTAGGAGAAGCTCTGTAGAGAAATCTGCAAGCGCAAAAATGAGGGAAACCGATGGTGAAATTGCCAAACCTGCATAGTTTCCCTTTAACTAAGTGATGTATCAGAGTGAATTAGTGTAAATGTGTGAGTGAGAGGCCTGAACCTTCAGTGAAAGCCTGGTTGTGTGAGACTGCTGCATGTGTTAGTATGAAAGCTTGTGCATCTGCATCAGAGCTTGACAGCAACATCATTCAACACGTGCAGGTAAACAAACCTTTGTAGCATTAGTCAGTCTGTGTGAGTGTGTGTCCATTCTAAACATGGCCATGGGTGTGTGTGGTGTGTCTATGTTAGCCAGCATAAGTGGGTAACTGACGTGATGGGGAAGTTCACAATGGTGGGGTTCTTCTCCACAAAGAAGTTGTTCTTGGTGAACCTCTTGATGTAGAAGATGAGGTATGGGGGCAGCCGAATCAGCTGGAAACGCTTCAGGAAGTTCTCCTTGTACGTCTTATACTCCTGCCAACAACACAGCAATACAAGTAGTAAATGTAAACATACTGTAGGTATACAATACCATGTGTGCGCTCAGTGGTTGTGAAATGTGGCAGGATGATGAACAGAAACACATTAGTTTTGATGAGTGTATATACAGTGTCACTGTGTTGTCTCTGTAAGGTTTGGGCAGCCGTGGTGTACTGGTTAGGGTTGCCGGTTCGATCCCCGACCAGTCCACCACGGCTGAAGTGCCCTTGAGCAAGGCACCTAACCCCTCACTGCTCCCCGAGCGCTGCTGGTTGGGCAGGCAGCTCACTGCTCTGGGTTGTGTGATTCACCTCACTGTGTGTTCACTGTGTGCTGTGTGTTCACTAATTCGGTTAAATTGGGTTAAATGCAGAGAACTGAATTCCCCTCACGGGATCAAAAAAGTATATATTCTATTCTAGCGTGTGCGTGTGCGTGCGTGTGTGTGTACCTTCTCTGTGTTGCCGTTGAACTTGGTGAGGATGTTGAAGAGGGGGACCTGTGGGATGATGAGCTGCTCTTTCTCGTCCTTGTAGAGCGGTGCGGTGGGGAGGTCAAGGGTCAGGTAGAGGAACGGAGCCTCGCTCATCACTTCCTGGTAGTCATCAGTCAGCAGGAGGGCCTCTTTCTCCTCTGGGGGCTGATCACATCACACACACACACAGACAGACACACACACACACACACACACACACACACACAACTGAAATGAGATGGGCTAATTGGGAAGCTTCACATAGTGAAGTTCCAGTCACCTTCAGTTGAGTAACAACTTAGAAATACATGCTTATTTACATTTGTTTGAGTATAGAGGGAGAGTAGCAAAGAGTGAATGTGTGTCCCTCACCAGGTCAGGATGAGGCAGTTTCTTAGAGAAGATCCGCATGGAGCCCTGGAACACTTTTGTGATGATGGCTGCAAAGAAGGCAGAATTTCACATTTTTGAAAAAGGGCAAAGTGTGAACATATGTGTGTTTCATATACACATTCATGCATATATTCACATACACACACACGCATTCTGACACTCAAAACTGTATCAAGATATTTAAAAGAAACACCCACACACACACACAAACACACACTTACATGGTTTCTTCTTGGTGCCACCCAAAGCACCATGCAGAGCATTGAGGAACCAAGACAGGAAGTCCACAGAATCCCCTGTGGAAGCACACAGATCGCAATGTGTCAACATGCGCACAAGTAACATTAAAACCAACCACTCTAATCATTTTTAATTACACAAGTAAAGACAATCAATTAATCCATGAAGACAAATAGAGCTCATTCTTCTTTATTCTTTACACAACATTATCTCAAAAGACTTGTAAAAGTATGGAAAAAAGCCATAACTATTGTTGTGTGTGTCAGCCTTTAAGAGACCATTATCACAGCTGCCAAATAAACACTCATTCCTGAGGACCTGAAACACAGATGATCTAGGAACAAGCACACACTCCACCTGGTGGTGTAAACAAACATCTTCTAAAACGGATAGCTCCTGTCCTTGATTATGATTGGCTGAATCGTGTTTGATGCTGTTGTAAAATCCAACACAAACATCCAATGCATGACTGCATTTCGTTCTATAGTACTGCTCTACCACAACTTCATACAAAGGTTAGAGTAGCTGCGTCTTGACGTTGTTTGGCAATCATTCAGGTAGAGGAAATATTATCTATGAATAAATCGTTGCTCATTGCTGTGCCTTTATTTGAAATGATATATGTAGTATCCGTTTTAGAAAAGCAATAAACTACTCGAGGCCTCTCAGCTGGAATTAAACAAGGCCGTCCTACCCTGTTTGGTGATCTGGAAGTTCTTCTTGGAGCAGAGCACCACAGCCTGCAGCATCTCGTGGGGCGAGACGTGGGCCTTGAAGTTGCGCGGGTTCCACAGCTTCCTCATCAGCTCCCCGAAGCGCTGCACCAGCAGGAACATGATGTCGCCCGGGGGCCGGCGAATCTCGCGGTAGTTCTCCTCCTCCAGGAAGTAGTTCCTCAGGGGAGGTACATTAGACAGGGCCTTGAAAGAGAGAAAGAAAGAGAGAGAGAGAGAGAGAGAGCGGGAAAGAGAGAGAGAAAGAAAGAAAGAGAGAATCATTTCAATCTATAACCCAAAGTTATGTATACTGTAGGTAGGACACATTTCTTAATCAGCATGTGTATTTCTGTGTGCATAGTATACGTATCTAATGCTAGACTGGGTAAACCTAGCCTGATCTGCCAGCAATTGGATTTCGCACTGCAACACATCTATCTCTCCTGCTTCCTGTCCATGTTTGCTGGATCCAATCACAACTGGCTTATCCAACAGGCGCACCCAGATCGTTGGTCTGATTGGTTGAAGGACTATCCAAACGTATAGTCATTTGAACTACAGTATGCCCACTGATCACGCCTCTTGTGCAGTAGAAATACAGCACAGACTCCCCAGACTAATGTTCAATCTTAAAAGATTGAGCTTAGTATGGTGATAGCCAGACTATCGATGCATCTCTATCTGAGGACCTCAACTGGTGTAACTGAATTGCCATTAATAGTCCAGTGACTTGCATAGCATTTACAGACGTGTTTGATGGACTAAGAAAATGAGTATGATCTCCATGTGTACCTGTAGCACTGCATTGGCATAGTCATTGGCTTTGATGTTGTTGAGCCCCACAATGCCAGGCAGATAGGTTGTGCCATCGTAGGCACGGTAGAGACGGCCCTGCTTGTCCAGTCCGCCAATATGCTGGCGAGTAAATGTGGGCTTCAGCACGTACTGCAGTGTTTGAGAAAGGGAGGGAGGGGGAGCGAGAGAGAGAGAGAGAGAGATGGCAAGAGACAAAGATACAGAAAGAGAGACAGAACACAGTGAGATACACACAATAATTTATCATTAATTGAAGATTGATGAACTTGCACATAACTATCAGCAAATCTTCATGATTTGCTTCAATGTGTAATCCCTTACCACGAGGTCTAAGGAATGCTTGTGACTAGCGGCACTAGGATTACTTGAGTGGTTGATAGCTAGTCAGTGTATGAATATGCATTAATGTGTGCTGCTGTATGCTTCTGATTGTAAGTACAGATGCAATTACAGGTATAGCTAGTACTTTAACGCATTTATGTGAACTCACCGTGATATCTTCTAGCGAAGAGTCAATGATCTCGTAATTGTCAGGCAGACAGTAGAATTTGAGTGTGTGCAGATTTAGGAATACATGGTGAGTGAACTGTACACTGTGTGTGTAGGCGTGAGACTTCTGTCCTCTCCCTGTAAACACACATACATACACACACACACACACACACACACACACTCTTAATCAAGGACTACTGCAGAGTCAGGGTCAGAAAATCAAACATTTGGCCTATATGGCCTGTACATAATATGTATGGTAGATGAAGACTCACCCTGGAAATACTTCCCACAAACTAGACAGGCATACACATTTATGTGGGACAACGAAATGGAGCACAGCTTCTCAAAGTCGAAGTCCAAAACACTCCTGAAAAAAGTAGCCAGCATGAGTTATCATGTCAAAATGTCCTGTATAGGAGCCCACTTTGTGTGTCTGTTATCTGTTAATGACAATAAGCTTCATGACATTAAGAGAGAAAAAATTATGCATCCAAACTCTTTTGAGAGACAGGAAGTGTGTGAGCAAGAGTGAGAGACACATAAAATGGTGTGCCTGTCTTGTCTGTTTACCTGTTGATGGTGTCAAGGTAGGGGCAGTGGCGACTCCTCTTGTCCTCGACATCATGCCCTCGACCCACTTTTACAGGTACTGTTGATTCACATTGATAGGGGAAAAAAACATTCCAGTACATCAATCAAAATCTTATTACATCATTAATGTTAACAACAAAATCAGATCAATAAATAATTGTGGTCACTGGTTAACAAGAATGTGACGTGCTAACTGAAATTAAAGGATACATTAATGGAACATTAAAGGATAGATTCATGTGGAAATTAGGCACTTCAGTTACCATAAGTCATAACATTGCGTCTTCGACAAAATCACAAGGAGTTCTGGTTAACATTAGGCTACACAAGTAGCCTATTCAATAGCTAGTCAAATGACTAAAAGCCAGATGTGTCACGGAGACAATGTATCCTATGTTTGGAACACAAACTAATGCAACTGCATAACAACAAACATCTCCGTCTTTACATCACTTGCGACTACATGTTGTTTATTTAACTACTAGATGGGTAATGTTAGCTTATTACAAGATAACTGCTACAATTGCATGCTTTGCTAACGAGATAGACAAGTAAATCATACACGATACTGAAAGTTGTCCCTAAGTTACCATCATCGTCGTCTTCGTCAATGTCACGTTCACGCTTTATGGTCGCCATCCTCTTTATGAGCACGTCTTTTGACGCAGTAAATAGAGGGGTAATTAAGAAATATATGCACTAATGTTGTTTTAATACACCAACTATGTTTGTATGGCCGAAAGCACTCTGAATCTCCCGGTTACGACCAGGTTACGATCAATGGTTACGACACTTTTACGGCAGTTCAAGCCAACCGAAATCTTACCCAGAGTGATTGTGTAGCGAGAGCGCAAACAGCATGTTTTATCTTAACCAACAGCTCTCAATAAGATAATTTCTTTCCATTTCGATCGCCATACGTCTTCCTTAATATAACTAATTACGAATTATTATTTTACCTAAAAGACAAACATTTTAAAACACCAGCATTTTCCATTAGATGGCAGTAATGCTTTATGCATTTTACTGAAATGGTGGAAAGAGAATAGTAACTCCGTGTATGACTTTTGTTAGACATCAATTTAATGGTTAAGGTTTTAGAACCATAACCACAACAAGCCAATGATGCGGTGGTCATGTTTGGATGAGCGTTTTAAAAAAGATCACTTTTACTTAATGTGACTGCTTGTTCCAGAAATAATTACAATGGAGGTTTTGCAGGACGGGGATGAGCATGCACTGAAGGATAAACGAGGGGGGCGTTTGGACATGAGTCACGGCTTCTTACACCATATCAGACGAAATCAGAAAGCAAGGTAAAGTTGATCGACTCGGGTCTGTGAAAGTGAACCCATGGAAGTGTTTTTGAAGTCTCTTGTTTAAGTTCTAAATTCCCTTTATGTAAGACACGACATTAAAATCTTAAATTCCCAGTTCCCTATGGTCTCAGTTGTACTTTCTCAGCTAGAGGTTCAGTCACGCATGCGCAAACGACTCTTGTATGAGTGTTGACGCAGGGGCCTTGGTGGCTGAAGATTGTCGTCTTCAGATCAAGTGCTTCACTCTTGCGGACGAATACATTATTAAAGTGTCAATAATCTACATACCACCTTCTTACCCATACAACAACTCAAGTCCAGGGGGGGCACTTTGGAAGTCAATGATGGATTGAAGTCTGAATGATGGGTGGGTTTCCCCTTAGTAGGCCCATCATGACATGTGTTCATATGTGTGTTTTGTAGGGATGATTATGATAAAGAGGTGAAACAGGCCAAAGAGAAGCAAAAGCGTAGGCATACTACCACCCCCTGTCGACCTCGACGACCCGATCTGCAAGTATATCATCCACGCCACCGGAGTAAGCCATCTGATATGAATGTGCATGTGATACTCACAGGCCTGTGCACGTCATTTTGCTGATGTGTGCCATATCACACACATGTCTAAGTTATGTGCGTGTGTGTGTCGTGTGTCTGAGCAGACGGCCTGGGGCCCCATGAGGCAGCAGATGATTGGCAGGAGAATGAGAGTGGTGACAGCAGCACTGAACAGGAGGGAAACTCAGCCTCTCCGCTCTTCTGGCTGGACTACCAGGCCGACAGCGGACACATTACTTCCTTCATCGTCTGCAAGGTCTGTTGGTGCGCCGATTTTTCTGTGTGAACAAAATTGGGTATACCCACCCTCCCAGTTAAACAGGTGTTTGCAGCAATAAAGTTCAAATGTCAAAGTTTATTGTCATGAATATAGAACACTGCTCTACTGTAACATACACATTTGAAGTAGCCATACCCTAAACCGAGGCTAAAGCTGAGAGATTACAGTTATGATTATGATTATGTTATATAAGCGATATCAATTCAAGCAAACCTAATGATAATAAACAAGAAATATTTGAGAATAGTAAATAAACAATAAAGTCATTCAATCATATAATAACAGTACTATGGCATGTTAAGCAATATTAAAACAACGTCAGTTTAATTAATGGCCTAATGAAAACAAAACAACACTATACAATACAAACCATAATCATAAGAAGCGTTTAATGAACAAAGTGCATATTGAACAAATATGCCTTAAGATGCCTCTTAAAAGATCCAAAACTATTGTTGGAACGGAGAGTACTGGGCAAGTCTCAGATTAATAGAATGTGTGAAGGTGAAGGGAAAACAACTGTTAGTCTCTGATTAATGAATTTGTTTGTTTGTTTACCAGGAGGATGACCCCGAGAGTGTGGTGATGCGGGTGGCAGAGGAGAACATTCTAGACTCGGCCATGAGAACCGTGCTGCTGGCACGCATCCGCAAGGAGATGGACAAACGGCGTAACAAGCGCTGAGCAAGCAGTCGTAATCAGAGAAGGGACAGGCCGCAAGAACAGCACAACCGGCGGATGAGAGAGAGAGAGAGACAGAGAGTGAAGTGATATTAGAGGAAGGGTTGTGGAACCGATGGTGAGGAGTGGGCGAGCGTGGACAGAGACGGAAGGTGAAGAGGTGCAGAGGACTGCACAGCGCTCAGGAAGAGGAGCAGCGAGGGCAGAATTACAGCAGCCGGTCAGCTCGTGGAGCTGCTCTCACAGGACGATGAATGATGAGACAGGCGGACTGCTCGCCTCAGAGTTCAGAGGTCGTAACCTTTCAAGTGCAATCATGGTGGTTTCCTGAAACACAAACCACCATGGACGCTTTCATCTTTCTCATATCTTTCTCACTCATACTCAGACTCAGACTCAGACACAGACACAGACACACCCCAACTCCTACACAAACATGATCTGGTAATGTTTAGCAGTGTCAGGAATCTGTTGGAAGGTTATGAATTAGTATTGCTGGATCTGGCTATGGCTGCAAGAGTTGTGCATGTGTTTTCTTTGTTTGTTTTGTAAAGGTGCCTGTGGTAGCATCATTTTGTGTTTTAGTTGGAGTGACGATGCACTGATGGAACAGCAGATACAGAACACTGGGTCAACATACAATAAGCATAAGAAGATGTGCAGTTGTGGAATTAATGCGTCTATTAGAAAAATTTGCTGTGTGTGTGCGTACTGTATGTCACAACACAAACACCTCACATTGCTTGCTGCATTCTCACTCCAGTCAGACATTGATTGCTGTTTACTATTTTTTCCTGTAAATGTTATGACCTCCATCAAAGAGGTTATGTTTTTGGTTAGGTTTGTTGTTTTGTCTGTCTGTCCACAGGATTACACAAAAAACCGTATGACTGATTTTCATGAATTTCCGTGGAGCGTGGGCCGAGGAAGAACCGGTTACGCTTTTGGAACTGATCCAGGTCAAACCCTAGATCCAGGAATGATTTTTTTCTACTTTCTTTGGCAAGAAGGGGCACATTGGCCTTGGCAGAGGTCTGTGTTCTGTTTAATGTGTATGTTGAAATATCAGTGTGTGTGTGTGCGTGTCATTAAAGGGATGTGTGATACAGAAGTCTCACATTTTCCTGAAGCATTTATTTAATAGACATTTTTATCTAAAGCCACATGCACTTCTTGAAAGACAGACATACATGTTGTATTGTACTCTGTGGAACTCAAACCCATCTTGGTGACGTTGGCACAGTCCTCTGGCTGGAGCAGGGGTTTGAAATGAATTTCCGTCCTATCCCGACTATCCTTGCTCCAGGGGTGTGTTCTTAGAATGGCTGCTGATATTCTTTGGGTGTGAGTGCTACGTACTTATCATCTCAGATAGGTGTACACATACTGTAGATATGTGTATAGAAGGGTTCTATACACATCTATGGATCTACATGGCAGGAAAAGATGGAGTCATGCAGAGTAGAGAAGGGAAGGAGCAGGATAGAGACCCCTGTGCAAGAGGACATTCACATAGAAACATTATGTTGATGGACAGCTGAGAGGTGTAGCTTGACAGCATTTGAATTGCTCAACCAGCAGAGGGTGGCATATCTTCAGTAAAGACATCTAAATCTCTGATATGAATATGTGAGTGCAGCCAAATAGGTGTGTGTGTGTGTGTGTGTGTGTGTGTGTGTGTAGTAACAGGAGAGTAGGCACGGTGAAGCTTTTGCCTTCAGGCTCAGCCAATGAGGCTCCTGTCAGATTCTTGTAGCAGTACACAGTGTGCTATTCTCAGAGGCCAGGCTAGCTGTGTGTGTGTGTGTATGTGTGTGTGTGTGTGTGTTAGTGTGCGGGGGGGCCATGAATGGTCTCTTTCTCATGCTCCTGTGGCTTCAGTGTGTTGTGATTGGCCACTGGGGAACCTAAATGTAGCATGTAGCAACAGCTCTTCCTCTCTCTCCCTCTCTCTCTCTCTCACTCTCACACACACACACACACACACACACTCATGCATGTCCACAATTCCCCATGCACGCACAGAGGCGCATATGGGATTATGTAACAGTTCCACAGGGGTGTGTCACTCAGACACATCATTGCGTCTATAGCTCACACACACAGTAACATACAGACAGGCCATGGCAGGTTAGGGTCATTCTTTCTCTCTCACTCTCTCTCACGCGTGGTCCGTATAGTTGCTGTTGCCAGCAAAGGCTAAACTGAAAGATCACACATCTGTTCCTCTGGATCAAATCCCTCATTTCCTGTCGCAAGCATATTGACTGCCCATAGACCCGTAGATGGGAAAGCACACATGCACACAACCAATCTGAACTGTTTCATGTCAGTGCCAGAATAAAGTCCTCAGAGCTCTTTATTATCTATTTGTTATTTGATATTACCAGTAAATCCTTCGAAATAAAAAATCTCAAGTAGGCCTTAAATTGATCAGTATTGCACCACACAGTTAGCCTGGAAATCCAGACCCAAATATAGACAGATTTAGGGTCTAGCTATGAGTAATGAAAATGGCCCAACTCGAGGAGCAGCACCAGGCATGCATTTGCAAATTCACTGCATGCAATTGGATAACACTATGACTAATGTTTACTGACTGATTCCGGATTTAGACGTAGCAGCGCTGTTGTCGTTTGTCTATAGCTCGCCTCTGGCCCGCCTAAATCAGATACACCGATGTGATTGGTGCAGCTCGGCTCCAGCGGCATGGGTAATGAGCATTATTACTGATTGCTAGAGTGACTCGCTGAGCAAACTCAAATTGTGCTCTCACAAGAACTCTGGATTTCCAGGATACCTCTTTGTACCACAGTAAAAAGTTCTCAAAGGTATGACCAAATCTGTGTAAAGAACAAATATGAATGTACACTACCCATCCTTCAATTCAGAAACAGAATTACATTAAAGAGAAATGGCATATCAAAATAGGATTTGTCGGAAGCACCTGATTTGAGTTCACCCCGAGGAAAAGGTAATGTTCTTGAAGTTGTTCCACGAAGTTCAGAATTAATCTTGGGTTCCTGGTAGTTCCTGCTGACTTGTGGAAAGATGATACCAGCTGCTGGAAAGTGATGTGATGGTTGAAAGATATCAGGTGTGTTAACTTATAGCTTTGTAAATATTTCTGTGCCTGTAGTGCAGTCTCCAGGCCCAGTGATTACCACGATGAACTGAGAAAGCACCAGGAAACAGATGGTTAGAAGTACAATCGTCCCATACATACACTGAAACTCATACCTATAGTTTATGAAAACATACACATACACATCCAAAAGGGGTATCTTTCTGGATTGCATCACTCAGAAACCCTACTCCTGTGCCCGGTCCACCTAACTGTACTCAGCCCAACTGAGAATGTGCCACACCCTGACCTTCAGGATCAGCCTCCATCGCCGGACACATGTGGGCTCCTGGAGGTCTGGACACGGACTTCCATCACATGCTCATGAGATACATGACCTCAAGCACTCATAAGGTTGATGAGTGGATCTGTGTGCTGGACATGGTCATCTGGTGCACAACATTTCTGGTGCACAAAAGTCATAGCCCCTATGCCTAAGGGGAGAAGAGAGAACATTTCAATTGCACAGGAAAAACTTTCAGAAACTTATTTTTTGTTTTGTTATGCCCATGTCCCTTTACACTCTGTATGATACAGAAATGGGCTTTGCATGCAGATATTGCATAAATAAAAGGTTGAGGTAATGAATTACTGATTCCTTGACACTGTGTGTGTGTGTGTGTGTGTGTGTGTGTGTGTGTGTGTGTGTGTGTGTGTGTGTGTGTGTGTGTGTGTGTGTGTGTGTGTACGTGTGTATGTGCAAGCGCGTGGGCGTGCACATGAATTTATTTCGACTCATGGGGACATGTTGATATACAGTAGCTCATGTATCAGAGTGGCCGTGGTGCTGAGGTCAGATTTCACTGTCATCACATTGACCATTGCCGCTGACACATCCCACATTTTGCACTCAAATGTATGCAATACTGCCTGTTCTCAAGTTTGAAGCAGTAAGCCTTTACTTAGCTTGAACTAGACTATTGTGATGTGCCCTGCATGAACTGTTTGGTTTAATTAATGCCAGTTGCAGCAGTCAACATGTTCTACATCTATGAAGTGAAAGTGTTGCCTTGCTCAGTGATTGTTAAGCTATTTTTAATTAACTCTGCGAGTAAGTTTTGTGTATATATGTGTAACCGTGTGAGTGTGTATACAAACATTTTGCATGCCTGTCCTGTGCTTGGCATTTTGAACCCCACTCGCTGGCTATTCCTGGCCAGTTAGAGTACTGTACTAGAGTGTAAGGTAACCCTGGCACAGACACACTCAGGGCCCGATCATGAAGTACACCCCACTCAATAATACTGTAGTGACCACATAGGAGAAAATGTGCACGCTCAGGGTTTCTTTAAGGTTGCTCGTGCTACTTTCTAAGTGGTAAATGTGTGTGCTTGGAAATGTTATGTCTATGTCCATGTGACTGCTTTTAGTGTGAGTGTGTGTGTGTGTGTGTGTGTGTGTGTGTGCAACGTTTAGTCTGCGGAGTGTGTGTGCAGGTCAGGGAGGCTGTCTGTATTGCTCTGGGGCGTGGGAGACGCCCCTGCTTCTCTCTCACACACACACTCAAGGCCCTCTCTCTTGCACAAGACAACCTGACCATTTGTTCAACCTTGACCATATTAGTTATCAACCGACCTTTGATACTGCTGACACCAGTCTGTGACCAGAGGATGTGTGTGCGCACACTACACATCATTTAAAGATCAAGAAGGATTGCCCTGGAGTCAGAAATCAAGACAGAAAAACGGTGTGATTTACATGTTTGCATTTTTCCCCCTTAAAGCATACACAGAGTTTTTTGTACCTTAAAATAATGTTTCCAAGATCATTTCAGAGGTTCATCAACTCGTAACAGGGTGAACGGCACTTTGCGGCCCTCTATCGGCTATAACCCCAAGTAAGTTTACCAGATCAGGTAGCGGATCTGTTCAATGGAATGAGACAAGAAACTACAAATTTGACATCTCAATACATCATACTTTTATAAAATCATGCAACATACTCTACCTTGTCTGTGGACATTGTTATGTGTTGGATAAACAAAGGACAGAGGAACAGTGCTTTAGTGTTGCTTTAAAGGAAAACCATTTTTCAACATTTCTGTTTTTCAAAGTCACTGAGTAAAAATGAAACCTGAAAACAATCAGTGCTATATGCTAGCTTGAGTTGCTCCAGCCAACAGCTCCACTCTCAGGGGCATGATTTTAAAGAGTGTAGCATTGTAGCTGCCTTGCTGCTCTAGAGCTGCTCCTTCTGCACTATTAGCCACACCGTCTATCAAAATAAAGTACCACGTTTTTGTATTTTGAAAGTACTAAAAAATACTAATGGAGCATGATGTCACTTTGCAAACCTTTCAAATTTGTCTATTTAATCTATCAGTGCTCTGACTGTGTTGAGTAAGTGGACAGCTGCTTTTCTCTGCCTAAACATGCCATAAACTGTAAATGGTCAACAGATCAACTATGCTGACCTGCCTGTGACATCTCATAGCCTCAGTACTGTATCAGAGATGCACTGAAAGTCACAACTGAAATTGTCAAGCGGGTTGAAATTGACGAGTCTCTGACTCTGCCATCGTCAGTGCATGCCCTGATTGAGCAATGTTGCCAATTGGATGACTAAAGTTCCCAAAGATGACCTACAAGTTCCTCATCTTTCACTCATCTTCCTTAATCTCATAATTGACAACAAGTCAGCCACCTGCCACTAGGCATTATGAAATCTCTCTCTTCAGCTCAGCCATGGAGAAATTCTTGGAGTTGAAATTGTCTTGTAGACTTTATCTCCAACTCCATTACGTAACACCAGAGAGGAGATTTAAATGCAGATTTAGAGATGCAGTATCAAAACATGGTTCTTCAGTGATTATTAAGACACGTACGCTACAAACAAAAGTATTGGAACACCTGCCGTTGCACTCACACATCTGTAATAACATCTCTACATAGGCATCATCTGGGAAGGCTCTTCACAAGATTTTGGAGGGTCTGTGGGAATTGTTGCCCTTTCGTCCAGAAAAGCATTTATGAGATCAAGCACTTGTGTTGGAGGGGAAAACCTGGCATGCAATGTGGCAATGCTGTTCCTGTTCATTCCAAAGGTGTTGGATGGGGTACAGCAGTGTTCGTCAAGCTGAGGAGCTGTAGCCGTGAGACAGGGTGAGGTGTGCCATGGGGTCCTGAGGATCCCAACTCATGTTTGTACATGCTCATGGAAAAAGGCTAGAGGGACATTTTTCAGCAACAGTTTCTTAATTAAAAACATTTTAGGTAGGCAGACCTACAGTAGTCAATCTGGTCTTTAGTAAGTAGTCTTGAGTTTTGGTGTGCCTTAAACCCACAAAGGTAGAGAATCCTATTCATTGCGAGCCCGTCAAGTTCTTCGACTTACTTCACAGTTCTTCCAAAGTCACTATGGACCTTACTTTGTGCACTGTGGACAGTCATGCTGGTGGATGATGTAATTTTAGTGAAGGGAAACGTTAATGCTTCAGTATAGACCTACTAAGACATTTTTGACACTACTGTTGTACAACTTAAATGCTTTTCTGAATACGAAAAATGGCAGACACAAAAATATTGTGAAATCCTATAATACCAAGAGCTGTTAAAGCTGCAAATGGAGGGATCAACTCCATATCAATAATATGGGTCAAATTTAGATTGGGATCTCATATTAGCTCACATGGGTCTAAGGCGTCCCAATACTTGCGTCTGGCTTGTGTCTTGTGTCTGGCCTAGTTGATCTCCCAGCACAAGTCTCAAAGTAGAAACATTCACAGATGCCATATTCTGAGTCAATACATTATGCCAAAACCCCAAAGAACTAGTCTTAATCCACATAGGGCAACCTGACTGAATGACTCCAGTCTCTTAGGCTTCCGGGTCTCGGGTGACCCAAATCCCGTCCCCACCTCCCACTTTCCCATGCCTTGTTTGGCAGCTTATCATAGACCATAGTAATGAAACCATATGAAAGCTCGAGAATATGGACATGTAAAGATTTCCATGAATAAACTTTGTGTAACATATATTATGTTTATCCCAATATAACGTCTACAAACTTACATTTTACCCTTTATCTGGTCACAAACTCATTTTAAATAGGCTGTGTGCAATGTTGATGATGAACTTTGTTTTCTGGCATCATTTTTGTTTCAAAAAGCAGCCGTGAGCGAGCGTCTTAACCTCAGGTCTCGATTATCCACTTGTGATTGATCAACTGTCAAAAACAACAAACTCTTTCAACTAGAACTTGAACACTTCTCAACTTTAAAAACAGCTATGAGCTGCAGAAAGAAGCCCCTGATTTAAAGAACTTTTTTGAAAACACATTGTTGTATTAAAATCTGTAACGGATAGTGGCAGCTGCGAAAAATGTCTTGTCTGGACGCACTGTTCAACCAGTGGTTCCCAACCTGGGGTCCCGCGGGACCCCACAGGGACTGCCAGAGATTGCAGGGGGTTCACACAATGTTGCCTGGGCTGAGGCACCAAAATTATATCTGTGCACATTAAATGTATAAAATCCCAAAAACTCACCAAGTTGGATAACCAAAACTCGGTATGATCCAAATCAAAACAAAGTTTTGTTCCACATTTACATACATGTAGCTATTTATTACCTCAGACCTCTGAACTTGTGTAAGCAACCTTCAGGTTGGGCTAGGCTTGGAATTGGAAATTCATCCGCGGATCCCGATTGTTGAATAAAACAATGTCTTGTGTGTGTGTACGGGTAGGGGGCCCTAGCTTGAAGACACAGGCCACAAGGAAAAATAGTTGGAAAACACGGTGTTAAACGACCACCAGGACCGCTCTCTACAGAGGGTGAATTTACAGATTCACCTGTTCCTGCACCAGCTGTTTGACCATTTGTCTGGTAGCCTATCCTGATTGATAGCACCAGCTTGTTGAGCTGGTAACAAGTCTGCGAGTATTTGAGACGGTCAGTAATTTTGTCACTTGCCAGCTTGCCCTGGATTTAACTGTATACAGTATCTAATATCAAGGGTGACTGAACTATTATCAGTTACAGGGGTCATGTTCAACACTTGTGTTGCTGTTCAGCTACTGATTGTTGTGGTTAACTACATCAAGGAAGAAACTTTCTGGAATTTGTGCATTACAAGCTTATTTTAACATCACAAACTACCAATAAAGAACAAAACCTGACACAGGATCATTGTAGATCTCTTTAATGGCAAAAAGAGAGTTTAAAAATGGAAAAGGAATACAAGTTCCTCCACGTCCATTCATCCATCCATGCAAAAGTGGAGACCAGGGAGGCTTGTAAACGAGGCTGGTTTCTCTGTACAACACCAGCCAGACTTTGCCTCTCCTTGCCACTAGTGCTGGAGGAAGCGGAGCAGAGTTATGACAGGGGACCTGCCCAGCAGCCTGTGGGCATGGAGGGGAGCCATGAGCTTTTCTGTACCACACTCTGGGCCCTCACATGCCCACCGAGACACAATCATTCAACCATTCACCACCATCCTCATGGGTGTGTGTATTTCTATGGGGGGTATGAAAAATAGGTTTAATCTCAGTGTTAATAAATATGATGGATTAAAAAGCTTAAACTAGAGAAACTTCAGGTTGATCCCTCCATATTATGTGCACACATATGGAGTACAAATTGTTATTTTCACTTAGATGAGTGACAGTAACTCAGGAGTTAACAGTCATATTGTTTGGTCTGTCTGGAGTGTGTGAGAGAGACCGTGTTTGGTCTGACTGAGAATGTGGGACCTAGAGTTGACACTAACACAAAATGTGGCTCTATGACAGAAGATCTCCACAAAATATACTGAATATGACATGGACACCTTAGAGTAGGCACTTAAAACAAATAAAAAGTAATAAAAAATTAAAATCCTAAAAACAAAATCTTGATACTTGAGCACCAAAAGCTGTTGACTGTAAAACAAGAGCTACAGGAAGGCTTGCATCTCAACAGTTAAACAGGTCACTCCTGGCACTAAGACATAGTGGAAAGGACCTCTGTTACATAGAGAATGTAAATAAGAGAGTGAGTGTGTGTGTGTGTGTGTGTGTTTGCCCATGTGTGCGTCACACCCTTGAGGCCTGTGGCTTCTCTGTAGTTACACCAGCAGGCATACAAGGATGCTGTGTGTGTGTGTGATGGGTGCATTTTAGTATTGGAGCTTCTTAGGCTGCTCCCATGTGAAGGACTCCCGTCCAAAGTGTCCATATACTGCTGTGCGCTGGTAGATGGGCCTCCTCAACTCCAGATCCCTGGAACACATCAGCACAAACATATTGGTATGGCTCTAGTCAAGCAGGAGCAACTTCGGTCTTCCACACCAGGTTCATGAAATAAGCACGCAGTCTCTTGAGGCAAAAGGGACTCGAATCAATCTAGTGGTACATATGTGTATACCGGTTTGAGGACCTACCTGACAATAACTCCAGGTCGGAGGTCAAAGTTCTTCTTAACAATATCAAGCAGTTCCCTCTCGGTCTTCTGGGAGGTGCCATAATGGAAGATGGAGATGGAGAGTGGGTGGGCCACTCCAATGGCATAAGCCACCTGAAGACAGAGAAATACATCAACATGAACAATGACCAATATGGACTTCATTAGCCCTTCCTCAATAAATGAAGAATAGAGAATGATCTCTCATCTCAGAGCAAGAATCAGAGGTAACAGAGATCAGAGTAGGGTAGAACCCATGAATGTGCGATTGTGCCATATAATGTGATGTATGTGGATGCACTGGAGTGTGCATACCTGCACCAGCACGCGTCTGCAAAGTCCAGCTTTGACGAGGCTCTTGGCGACCCAGCGGGCTGCATAGGCGGCGCTGCGGTCCACTTTGGTGTAGTCCTTCCCTGAGAAGGCACCACCTCCATGTGCCCCCCAGCCCCCGTAAGTGTCCACGATGATCTTACGGCCCGTCAGCCCTGCATCACCCTAACCCAAACACACACAGAGGCCACAGGTTAACAGCTGTAGTAGCCAGAGCACTCGGTAAAGTCTTTAAATGGGACAGTCCGGCCCGCCCCATTTGCACACATCCAGGTGAACACACCTGGGGACCCCCAATAACGAAGCGGCCGCTGGGCTGCAGGTGGTAAATGGTGTCGTCGTCGAGATACATGCAGGGCACCACAGCCTTGATGACCTTCTCCTTCAGTGCGTCACGCATCTCGTCCACACAGATGTCGTCGTCGTGCTGCGCAGAGACCACAATGGTGTGGACGCGCACTGGCAACATCGCCCCGCGGTCCTGTCGGTACTGGACAGTCACCTGAGAGGGACAAAAAGCCAGAGAACAAAAACTTAAAGCACCGTTACATTGAGGATAATGTGCCATTTCATGGGATTTAATTTTACATTATATTTGATCAGCAGTGTAATGGCACAACTGGTTCAAGGCATCAGCGTACCTGAGTCTTGGTGTCAGGTCTCAACCAGGGCAGAGTTCCATTGCGCCGCAATTCAGACATCTTGGCATTGAGTTTGTGGGCGAGGACAATGGTGAGTGGCATACACTCCTCAGTCTCATCTGAGGCATAGCCAAACATCAGGCCCTGACAAACCAATACAAACAATACTTCAGTACATATCACTTGCTTCTTACATGCTTATAAATGCTGAAATGCTTCATAGAACCACACCACACACACACACACACACACACACACACACACCTGGTCTCCTGCTCCTACATCCACCTCGTTGCGGTCCAGGTGAACGCCCTGTGCGATGTCTGGGGACTGCTGCTCCAGAGCCACCAGGACATTACAGGTCTTGTAATCAAAGCCTAGAACAGACAGACACAATTGACACCATGTCCAGTATGCATTCAAGTATCATAGTGCAATTATATTATACAAGAATTGTATTATGCAAGTCATTGTGAAGTTATAAAAAAAAAATTAAAAAAAAGATACAACACACTAACATTACAGCATCATACAGTGAAAGCCCACAACAGACACACCTAACCAACCAACACCTAACCACTGACCTTTCGTGGAGTCATCGTAGCCGATGTGCTTGATTGTATCCCTGACAATCTTCTGGTAATCAACGTTAGCGTGTGATGTCACCTCTCCAGCCAGAAGAATCATGCCAGTCTTTGCAACAGTCTCTGTGTAACGAGAAGGGGGACACCTTCAACAACTACATTCCAAGAAGTGCAGACACCACACAAAGTCTCTTTAATAAACACCCTTCAAAAGTTTGTGTTTGTGCATTTCGGGTACAACTGAGTACACATGGTCATCAGGGTATGTGTCGGTGCAGTGTATATGAATGCATTTCCATCTTGTGTTCACAAAGAGGACAAACAGAGTGTATGAGAGAAACTGGGGTGTACAACATATTGTGGCCATCACTCAGGACCCAATAAGCAGGGGGCAGCAGGCTGAGCCGACTACTGCTATGCTGATGCAGTCTCTTCCAGAAGTTGCATCAGACAGGAAAAGACGGTAGGAGTTTGCCAACGTACCACAGGCCACTTTGGCATCAGGGTCCTGCTTGAGGTGGGCATCCAAGACTGCATCACTGATCTGGTCGCAGATCTTATCTGAAATAAAAGAGGGGGTGACTATATTGCATGACCTCCCCATCACACACAAACTGCTGAACACACATAAGCAATTCAGAGATCAGCCAACCAAAGCCTTCATCCAGTAATAGTGGTCGACTTTATGAGGCATGGTTGTTTTTTGTAATAGTTATGCTTCCGATGTGGTTATGTGAGTAGACCTTCAATAATAAGGTTTTTAACTACGCGATCTCCTAAGACAACAAAGTGTTAGAATGTAAACACCATGTCATTTGACAACGTGGTTTAGCCCGGGTGCGCTGGAACCAGCAAGGACTGCGCAAAAACTTAAAATCCACAGAAGGCACCAGCACAGATACATCAAAAGCCGTGTACACCCGTTATTTAGCCACTGCACCAAAGACACGGAATAACACTAGCTGTTAACAGGCCAGAGTTCATAACAGATATAGGCAATAATTACGTGTTTATGTTATTGTTTGGTTTCCGCAGAGTCATCAATCAATGTTGGTAAGAAATGCTAATCTTCTCTATCTGGCTAGCTGGGCCTTGTGAGGGGAGCCAGTAGCTGCTACGTAAATGCGCGGACTGCCGCCAACCTGCCGTCGGCAGCACCACCACCACACAGCCTGCCCTAGAGTTAACTCTGTAACTCGCAAGGTTGAACCACAACGAAACACGTTGTTTGACTGTACACATTAAGCAGTCAAAAAATAGTCGGAGACATTAGAACAGACATATTCTCTGATAAGTGTAAATGTCTTAAGTCGCGTGAGAAGTTAACTGACGTTTGTGCTATCCCGTTTATCAGCCACGGGTTCCCAGCAAAACTAGCTGCTACCATCAGTCTAACGCGTAAGTGCCGATAACATGCTAGTGCATGTCAGAATGAGATTAATTTACCCTCTGTTTACCCAACACTATAACTGTTTTTTAATTACCCTGAAATAGATGCTAACGTTCTAGCAATCTTTCCACCACAGATACCTTACCTGGATGTCCCTCTCCTACGGATTCTGATGTGAAGAGGAAGTAGTCTTCATCGATAAGTGCGTTGTGAAAACCGTTCATCATCTTTACGGCTAATGGCTTTAATGACAATCACTGAAACCAAAGTGTCCTTGTTAGTGAGTTTGTTGCTCCACGAGGCTGCTGCGTTACCTCAGGACCGCATGCTAAAAGCGCGTGGCCAAACCGGTATTTATCCTCCTCCTACAGACGTCATCAGCGCGGTCTTTCTTCCATGTCCTCTTGCATCACCGGGCGAAACCAAACCAACCCCCCTGAGGTAGGCCTACCCGTGAATGGTTTATTCCATCATACACGCTTACGTGGGTTATTAAATAATTCTCTGACCATGCATGACTTGCGCTCAAATAGTTTCATTGCTTAGCTTAGATGCTTTTCCCAAATCACCGATTGATATGAACTCTTTCCCCAAACATATATTTTCAATATGATTTAAGAGTTTCGTGGTGCTGTTTGGCCTATTATTGTAGGTTATGACATGAACCAGGCTAGCCTTACTGTGTGTGTGTGTGTGTGTGTGTGTGTGTGTGTGTGTGTGTGTGTGTGTCACCCAGCATGTATCCCATTACAATTTGTTTTCAAGGCAGTTATCATGGTGACTCTGCACGCCTGGAGGACACTTAGCATCAGCACTGCTTAATTACACCTACACAGTTACATTCACCAGATCTGTGGGTTTACCTACAATCCTCATTCAATTAAATCAGACAGAAATCTGGCTGGAGGCACACACACACACACACACACACACACACACACACACACTCACACTCCCCACCACAGAGAGAGACCCAGATGTGAGAGATGGAGACTTGGTCTTTAGACTGATAACTTAATAGCAATTTTCCACCATAAATCTGCATGGCTGTCTGTTTCATGTTGACATAGGCCTATGTTGACAAGAGGGAGAGCAGGCTACTCTTGTGTAACCGATAAGAGGTGTGACCCCAGGTGCTGTTCTTCTGGAGGTCTTATCTCCCAATATCCTGAGGGTGCTACTGTTCCAGTCCTGCTGCGCTGTGAGCTCTCTCAGGTGTGGGAGTTAGGGGATGCTTTTGTGGGAGTCAGTCATGCGTTGGTGTTTGGTTGTTGCTGATTTGTGTGAGGCCTCATCAGCAGATGTCTGTGAACAAGACATTCTATTTAGGCCATATAGAGATTGTACATTTGAACCTCAACCTCTCATTTCACATCTTTTTAATGACAATAAATTAATCTTAACCAGACATGTAAATCCAGGGGACTACCCTGGGAAAATAGTCACCATAGCCTGTGCAGGGGTGCCGCTAACAAATGAGAAGCCCAAGCACCCCTGAACCTGTGTTGTGTGTACGCCATGGGTAGTGTTAAGATTTACTCACTGCAAAGCATTCTATTTGCAGGCTACCACTACACATATTCACACAATGTTCTGTTATGATGGCAGGCACCTATAAAGGTTCCAGTGCGCAGACAAGATGCTGAAATCCCAGTGATGTGTTGATGACTCCATGTGTAAGACAGTGGTAATTCCCCTGCTGCTCGTCAACACTGCTGTGAAACCAGAGGTGGACAGCTGATTGTCCTCATTGATGATATCAGGTAAGATATCTGATCATTTTACTGATATTCATACACAGAGGGTGTGGCCTTATTAATATTATCTATTAGAGATTATTGAAGTGATGTGTTGGTGCAGATTGCAGACATCAGGAAATAAAGAATAGCGCCAGAAACCTTTGTACTTTCCTCTATCAGTCAGAGGCAGATCATTCTTGTGTGGTTTGAACTTTTGACCTTCATACAGTAAACACTCTTAGCCCTGTCTTGTTAGTGGGTCAGTGCAGCACAGCGCAGTAACGTTGCTTCTCGTTTGACACTGGTGTTTGCTGAGAATAGGAATTTACACTGCTGACCTAGAAAGTCTCTCAGAAGTATCTAGAGCTTATAGTCTAGAACCCTAGAAATATTTGAATTCTTCTCAGCTCGCTCATGGTGCTGCATCTGTGACCTAATTGTCTCACTCTTGACTTGGTAGCATGTGAAACCCTGAGGCCTATATATCTCTATAGTGTAGCTGGAAAATCGTTCGATTCTCGGCCACCACAGGTGTGCCCTTAGGATAGGCACTAAACCCTGCATTCATTAGGACTGGCCCTGCGATTAATTGGCATCTGTAAGTCACTTTAAATGAAGGTAAGGTGACATAAAGCTGAAGGTAGTGCTGCTCATGGTTCCTGGTGAGTTGGATATGTTAGCTGGACTTTCCCCTCATTGTGGACATGTGGATATTGATGGACACATGTTAGCTGGACTTTTCCACAGATCTGTAATAATAATTTGTTAGTTTGAGTATTAATGTTATGTTGAATCCTGTTGGGGCCATCATGTCCCCTGCCTCTATTAAAAAGGATGATCATGATGGGTTTTTTCCACAAGTTTTTTTTTTTAAATGAACAATTTGATTCATGGCATGCCCATACTTGCTCCCAAATTATAGTACATGTTGTGAGTTTGCTGTTTGTCTTCAACCAAATATGCTCCATCACTCCAGTTGGCATTTTCACTCATGCTTTCCCATGACTCACTTATTTAATCCTTTATCAGAAGCCTTGTTAAAACTGCGACATCACATCCGACCTTCACACACCCACACACACACACA
>NC_085001.1:31492620-31530120 GCF_963854185.1 Sardina pilchardus
AGCTAAAAGTTGTATCGTCAGACTCACAGAATGGCTGGATGAACGGGAAAAAGGTAAATATCAATTGTTTTGCTCGAGGGGAGGTGGAAAATGAGCTTATTTCCAAAAATGGCGGAATATCCCTTTAAACAAAACATCAAAACATCCTCTGGGCTTCAGTGGAGAGGCACTATCCAACTTCAAATTAGCCCACCGTTCAAAAGCCAGCATCCAGGATGATATGAGAGAGCATTGCTTACCTATGGCATTAACAGCTTGCATATCTAGAAAGACAGTATTAATGCTGAATACTATACACTCTTTGGAGTTATATTTCCAGACACTATCTTTTCCAGGAAAGGCCTTAAATATTTCAGGAAGACAATGCCAAACTGCATTATGTACATATTATAATAGCATGTCTCCATACTAGGAGTCCTGGTGCTGAAATGGCCTGCATGCAGTCCAGACCAGTCCACATTTGATGCACTATGAAATAGAAAGTAGACCCCAGACTATGGAGCAGCTGAAATCTCACATCAGTCAAGAATGGATGAAAATTCCATTCTCAAAAGACAAGCAACGGTTCCTAGATGTTTAGAGACTATTGTTACAGTAAAAGAAGAGGTAATGCAACACTATAGTAAACATGCTCCTGTCCAACTGTTTTGTAAAAGAAGAACATATATTTTCCAAAGCACAACAAGTGATGTGTTGTCTTTGCACTATACTCACACTGTGGCTGTAGGCTGTAGTAAGAGGTCAGCAGTCCAGAGGTTGCCGTTGCGTGACCAGGCTGATAATGTGGTGCTTTCCTGTACATGTAATTTGAGTTGAAGACCTGCGATTGTGTGTGTGTGTGTGTGTGTGTGTGTGTGTGTGTGTGTGTGTGTGTGTGTGTGTGTGTGTGTGTGTGTGTTTGTATGTGTGTGTGGTGTGTATTTTCCAGGGTCAACCTCTGAGGTGTGTGACTATGGAGACACAGACAAGGCCTTGGAGATCGAAGAGTAATGACATAAGCACCCCTGTACCTGAGCCAAGAGGGAAGTGGAGGGATGGCGTGAGCAGGGACAGAGGACATCACAGGAGAAGGAGTCAGAGGGAGGAGGAGAGGACAGGGGTCACAAGAGAAGGAATCAGAGGGAGGAGGAGAGGGTGGGAGTCACAAGAGAAGGAATCAGAGGGAGGAGGAGAGGGTGGGAGGGGGAGAGGAAGAGCATGAAATACGCGGAGGCCAAAGGGAATAGGAGAACTACACTCTACTCTAAATTCTACTTCTTCTGACCACTTACCTTTTGCAATTATAATACACCGCCTATAGCCTATAAACAAAACACTCAAAACACACAGAGACACAAGATACACCTCTGTTTTATTTTGACTGGACAAAATGTGACTGTGTTTGAGTGCGCGCATGTGTTTCTGAGGACACAAATGAAACAGCAGTTGTCGGGACAAGACCCATCTCTGTTAGAGATTAACCAGCCACTATGAGTGATCAATACACCTGATCAGTCCGTCTGACCGATAACTCTTACCAGTCCCACAATAAATCAATGGAGGCATGATCCATTCTGATAAATAAAAAAACATAAATACAGTAGTCATAAATCAAATGCACTTGATCAAGTTCTGTGAAAATTAAATATGTATCTTTGAAACGTACTGAATCCATCAGAATTCAGAAAACAGCAGATGGCATGACAGGAAATTAAAAATATATATTAAAACAACTATATTGGCATTGATTGTCTTCAGATCTTCCCACTAAATCTTAACAATACTCATATTCACATCCTACCTATATTAACATGGTCTATATGAATATACATATATTTATGTATTCACATTTAATCTTGATTCTTCACATTCTTTCATAGACATTAAAATCTGATAATTTCATTTTCCATTGCACATTTGCCACAGGCCCATATTTCATATTTTGTACAACACATTCCCACCCAAAGGAGGAGCACAGAATAAGAACAGACAGGGCATGTGAAGCCCTAGGCTGTGTCTAACCTATCACTGTTACAGACAGTGCCGTTCTTCATGACCACAACTGAAAAACTTCACTCTAGAACTGAAAAACTTCACTTATTGGCTGGCTGTGAAGAGGCCTATAATGAAAGCTAAACAGTGGCTAGATGTGTAATGATGCAATTTACTGTATTTTCAACAATAGGAGTGTTATTTCCAATAGTCTGTTTAACCATTCTTAAAGCCACACAAACAGCTAGAACTCACCTGCCTCTCAACCGACATATACAACAGGCTCGTTCTATACATGCACTCCATGCACACATGCACACATGTAGATACACACACGCACAAGCACACACGCACGCACACACGCATGAACACGTTCGCACACACGCACACAGACAGACAAGAGTTCTCAGTGCCTTCAAATAATTGTACAATCTTTAAACTTCTACTGTATGCCTTTAGTAATTGATTTACAATTAGTGGATTCAACGCAAAATATTGTGGCAATATGTAAAAGAAAGCCTTCTTGTTCTGAGTTCTCCCCCTCTTTTCTGACAATGTGTGAACCATTCCTCCTTCTTTTACTGTTTCTGTTTCTCTAACTTGTTTTATTTTTTTAATTTGTTTGATAATTTTAACACTGACATGTAGTAAAGGTCAGCCACAGTAATGCACAGCACCAGACTAGGAGTCAAGTGCGGCAAACCATGCAAGCACACATCCACACATCCACACACCCATACATTCTCTATCTCTCACATACTGTCAAGTTACATTACGACTGCACAAACTGTCCTACTGTACAGCTAAAGACAGAGGTACAATACTGTATATTTGGATGGTGCACTGAGGGTGTCACACTACAGCCATCACACGACAACTACACCGCCCCCTACTCATGACTAACCCAGAGAGAAGGACAGAGGCAGAGAGAGAGAGAGAGAGAGAGAGAGAGAGAAAGAGAGGGGTCAGAAAAGAGCACAACATTTTTACAACAGGTTACGGATTCTAGAAAATCCTAGACTAGGCTAATCCTAGAGTATACTCAAACTAAGTTCAGATGAACAGCTAACAGGGACACAAATCAATGGAAAATGAGCTGAACTCCACAAGCTTCAACGTGAAAGTCTATTACACACCAACTACCTGACAGGGACGTGACCTCACAGGACATGACCTCACAGGATATGACCTCATAGACCTTGACTTCACAGGCTTCAGCAGAACCTCTATTCTGGAGCGGAATGCTCATCGAAGCTCCTGAGAGAGCAGAGAACAGCGTAGCCCAGCGGAGGGCTCAGGGTTCAAAGTTGAGGGGTCAGGAAGGACACCAAGAACAAACAAACGCTAGGCCACAACAGTATGTTTCCCCACGTTTCTTTTCTACTTGGCTAGGGTGCTGTTCTTGACTTGGATACCTGATTTTTTTTTTGCATTTTCCTCCTTCAGGTGTGCCTTCTACAGAGCACCTTGCATGCTGCCTTCACAGCTTCTTAAGAGAGAGAAAAAGGTTCTGGGTAGCAAAAGGCAGACATTTTGTTGCCTGGGGCAACCAGATTTGGTCGACCCTAACCATTTCCGTGGAGACGGCACATTGTGTGCCAGGGCTCCCAGCCAAAGAGACTGGAGCACCTCAGGCCTGAATAGATGTCTCGGGCACTAGGACAATGACTCGGTAGAAGTCACGGCAGAATTATATAAAGGCAAAACTGGACTTGCAGTTTACTGGATTCATTTTCAGGGCCTGTCCGGGAGACGTTTCCTGCTACGCTCATAAATGCTCATCTTTCCGCTTAGCTGCCGAGAGGCCTCTCAGAGCACCGCCAGCATGTCAGGTCCAGGTCTGACAACACTCACACACAGAGAGACACGGACACCGCTACTGAGAGAGACTGGACAATACAGGCCGCCCAACGCAGCCACCTGAGACATAGAGAGAGTGAATGACATAGAGAAAGTGAGGGATGGAGGGAGAGAGGGAGCAAGGGAGAGAGAGTGGAATGGCAGGAGGGGGGGTGAGGGTGACCACAGGCTGAGGCTCGAGGCCTCCTCCCTGCCCTGCCTAACAGGAGCCCACCCTCAACTCTCATACAGAGTTCTCACACACACAGCATGGCGCGGCACAGTGCGGCCAACGGACCTATGACGAGCCAGCCTCTCCGGCCTTGCCAGCTTCGCCAGCCTCTCCGGCCTCGCCAGCCTCGCCAGCCTTGCCAGCCTTGCCAGCCTCGCCGGCCGCTGGCTCCCCGGCCTCAGGGGCCTCCGCCGGACTCTTCACTTTGCTGCTCTTGGGCTTGTGGCCGTGGCGCCCCTTGCGCTTGGGCTTGACGCTGGGGGAGGCGGAGCCTCGGGACGGGGAGGGGCTGCTGCTGCTGCTGCGGCGCTTGGGGGCCCCGTCGGGGCTGGAGGGCCGCGAGCCCCCGTCCACCGTGCCGTCGTCCGAACTGAAGTCAGAGCTGTCGGACGGACTGACCCCTCCAGGACTGGACGTGGGCAGAGAGATCTAAGAGGAACAGGGAGCAAGACACTTTACTTAGAAATCAGAAACACTAATTCCTAATGGAGAATCAGTACCACACTGTGAAGAAATCATGTGTGAGAGGTTACGGTGAATGTAAGAAGGTGATTAAGAGTGCAGTAAACAAGAAAGGCTGAGGTTAGGGTGGGGCAGAGAGATATGTAGCGCCTGCGTAGCTGCAGCGTAGTTCTGCCGGGTATACTTAATACGTCATTCATTCATTACCTTCGACCAATCACCAGGCTACATTGGCTTTATTAATGACTCTGCCCAGGCACCTGCCTTGTTGCTTTCAGGTGCCGATTTTCGATGTTCTCCCTCACGACGAGGGTCACGGTTCATTCGCCTATAGCCGCCTTCACGCTACACGTTACTTCCTAATGGCTAATGCCACTTCAATGTTGCATCAAATTCTTAGCGGACGTAGTCTACGAACTCGAGTAGCCTACCGGGAGTCGGCTAACACAGCGTCGTCGCAGAAGAGGCAAGTTAACAGTTTACTGAAAGATCTTTACCTCGTAGCACTCTGGTTTCATGCGCCAAGATAGCTCACTCTTGTTGACTTCTGCAAGCCCTCACAACCCGCGTCAAATGTGATGCAGTCTGATCTGGGAATCTCTCGCTTTCATGCGGTTTATAATCCACGGATAATTCGCACTCTTCCGTAATTGCTCTAACCCGTCGAGAGGGTCTATCTTCATACCTCAGGCTAGCCCAATCCAAACAACATTTACGTTAGAAACGCCGATTCAACTAGGCCTACATTCCTAGCTCACATTTATCCACAAACACTTGTTATAGGCCATGTTTTGTTTGCACTATCTTAATCAGGCGTAGCCAGTAAAGGCATGTTCACATTCGCGTATGATACGACGGATTTCGACTAGCTAGCTGCTATCGGTTAACACGTTAGCCCGTCACGCTTAGGCTACTCAACGCGATTACCTGAACTTTAGCATTACGCTCATTTACACCTTTAACTCGTAATGATAATCGCCGGCTTCACCAAGCGCTACTACAATCAACGCATGTTTAAAAGTTATTCCAATTAATATTCGTGACATTTCGCCATGGCCCCGGTTTCGCTAATTAGCCCGTCTCTGTTGGCTGTGTCGTGGGATTCGCTTAATGCTCCACTGGCGTCGGTAGTGGTACTGTTTGTCTTACGGTAGGCTTGCTGTCCAGGAGACGGCCCGTCGGCTACAGCATAGAAGCGTTGCTCCAGTCTGTTGCGGTCTATCCGCGTTCTTCGAATTCTTTCCTTCCACGGAATCCATTATCGGCAACAGGCCTCGCTGTAGGCTCCTGCACGTCGCTCGTCATTCGTCTGGATTCTCATATTAATCTACTTCTACTCGCAGGTTACTTAATTATCACGCATCGTCGTCTACTCGCTAATCGACTATAGGTACGAGGCCATGTCGCAGTTTAACTAGCTGCTGGCCTACACAGCTAAGACAAAATACCCAGACTTCGATTTGGACATTCATTCACCTCGGCATATCCCACGGCGCCTGAAGGCAGCAACATTCGGTCATTGCGTGACATTCTCACAGCCTTTTAATCAATGAAATCTCTCTCAGGTAGTCATGATTCATGAACATTGTGGAAAACTTTACAGCTTGTTAAGCCTCATCCAGATGCATAGCCATCATATCACAATCATGATTAGGGTTCAATTATCACCATGTAATCTCAAGTCATCATATCAATCATGCGGTCTCCATAGTAACTGTCAATCATGCTGTCTTTTGACCATGCGGCTCGAACTTTATCGTCTTATAGCGGAACTCATATAGCCGACTCTCACAATCCTAGTCAGAATGTGAGTCTGAATCTCATCCATTCAGCTGTGATTACTGGGAGTGTTCAACCAATACAGAGCGATGGCTCTGCACTCACTGGATAGACCTCACCAAACAGAGCAACGAAATAACCAATAATGTAGCCTAGGCTTCATCTTCTGGTCTTTACCACATATTGGTTGGTCTAAGTGTTCAGAAATCGTTGTGCGAATCAGTGAGGCCTAACTGCATGGAAAAAATATGCATCCATAGCGTTTCTGTTGCAATCAAAATCAACCAAGGAGTGGACGTCACTGTCGTTCATCTGTCCATCATCGTGTAAAGCCTGCCCTGACAGTTTAATCAGTATGTTCAGCTCTGGGTTGAAAATAGTTCTGCTCTAACGGAGCTATGCCAGACCTAACTTCCCGCTGGAAAATGATGTAGGCGGGGCCAAATTCGGCTCCATCCAGGCTAGAACTCACCGGTCTCTCCACTGTAGGCCTACATTAACTTACTAATTAGCTATGGTCGTACTTGCGGTTACGTATTTTCATCGGTCTCGGTTCTGATATTATCGTTATGTCATTTTACTCAACGTGCAGCCTATCCTACCATGCCTAAGTTTAGTTAATCTCATCACGTCATAGACTTCATCGTGTATCGCGTGTCATGCATTGATTCATGGCGTGAAATCAAATTCCTCATCATGGTATGCAAATCCATGCTATACATCTCGGCATAGGCTACTCTCAAAGCTCGGCGTACGAGCGTACGAGCAATCAGCGCATCATGCTGAGCTGCCCTATGTCAGATGGGCGATCGTTCTCGTGTGTCGAGTTGCGGAAGGCTACCTAGAAACGGGAGCCGCCTTGCCAGTCTGGCCTGCAGAGAAGGTCCACATTCGCAGGTATTCGTCTGGTCTCTCTCAGGCTAACGTCGGCCTTGCACTGTAGCCTCTGTTCATAAGATTATACAGTCGCTGACTAAACTCCAAGGCCGGTCAGATTGAGAGTCATACAGGAGCCACGGTGCGCTCCAGTCAACTGCATCATGCTACGTTAGGTGCTTATCTTGGTAAACAACTTGTAAATCATTGTACAATCTCCAATGAAAAGAGGGCAATCGGGGCACAGATTGCAGGACTTTTCTTAAACTCATGTCTCAGACGGCGTACTCAGGTGTTGAGCTACCATATTAGTTTCTCTCACAAATGTTGGATCACGCACTATCGCTCGACCATAAGCATCTTGTCATTGCATTAGTTCATTCAACTAGTCATGCTATCATATTCTATTGCATAGCATCACCTTATATCCATAGGTTAAAGAGGAACTATACAGGATTGGCGATTTCTTCTGGTTTCGGTTCGTTTTTAGTTTTCGCTCGTTTTATGCTTGCATTTCTCTGCAGAGCTTCCCCGACAGCTTTAGCGTGTATATCTATACATGTATAGGCTATATTTAAATAAATTGCAAGCGTGGTTCTTCGTCCCAGATTTCCAGACGTAAATGAGGAGCGATCGTCTCCTGCAGAAAGTGGCATAGGGTCTCTTTAAGTATTAATTAACCGTTGGTATCTTCCGGCTCGTGAAAATCCTTCGAATGTCATAGGCTACAATTACATGCCCACAAGTGCCAACGTTCCATCAAATACTTACTCGCTCGTTTGTTTTGGCACATCGCATAGTTACGCATGTCCTTGCTTTTGCTTTCTCAGAGGCATTAATGCGTGTCGGATGAGATTCCTTTTGCTACCTCGTAAAGTTTCTGATTTCGTTCTGCTAATGCACCTTTATCGGTCGTCCTTCGAGGGGTATTCCGAGAGCAAGGAGCTTAGGGTTAACTCGCCTTCAAACCTGCTCTCAGGTCTGATAGCTTCATCTTTATAGGATGGTAACCTCTCCCTGGTAGCCATAGCACATTGTCATGAGTTACACCATCATGATTCTAATCTGCCACGGATCCCCTTAACACCAATACGCTTTCTCCGGTAAATTTTCATTTAAGCAAGTTTCCTTGCCTTCTACCAACCCGTATACCTCATTCTCATTTTTTCTCGCAAGCTTATCAATCATCCATAATCATCATCCATAATCACAATCATCATCATCCATCATCCATAATCAACCATCATCCATCATCATCATCCATCATTATCTATTATTCATCATCATCCGTAATCATAATCATCCATCATCTATCATCATCATCCATCATTATCTATCATTCATCATCATCCGTAATCATAATCATCAATCATTCATCATCATCATCATCAATCATTCATCATCATCCTACATAATCATAATCATCATCATAAATTATCCATCATCATCATCCATCATCATCATCCATCATCATCCATCATAATCATCCATCATCATCAATCATTCATCATCATCCGTAATCATAATCATCAATCATCATCATCATCAATCATTTATCATCCTCCATAATCATAATCATCAATCATTCATCATCCTCCATAATCATCATCATCAATCATCAATCATCATCATCATCATCAATCATTATCATCATCATTCATCATCATCAATCATCAACGATATCAATAGACTCATGGCCAACTCGGGCCTTCGACTCATGGCCAACTCGGGCCCCCCACTCTATCTATTTACACTCTAGCCTCACTCTATCTACAGCACTGTCTATTGGCACATGGTTATAGTTCTGTAAATACAAACACTTCCTCAGCAACAATGAGCATTTCATAATCCTCATACCTTTACTTGCAAATACTGGTGGTGGTTACTTAACTCAATTCTACTTTACTCAGTTTCTTGCTTTATACTGGACCCCAAGAATTACCTCAACTCGCACAGCCGGCACCTTAAATAATGGGTCCAAGCAGTGGTAAATTATCCCATGTCCTCACTGCCCTTTCTTCAGTCTCATACGATCACAAAATCACTCAACTGTTATTAATCACTTATCACTTCTCAATCATTATCAATAGTCATCATCAATCCTCATCATCAATCGTACCAATCGACTCATGGCCAACTCGGGCCTTCGACTCATGGCCAACTCGGGCCTTCCACTCGTACAACAACTTGACCTGACTCGACTTCAGTCGTTCAAAACAATTAAAAGGTGCTAGGCCTTCTTGATGCCCCTTTCCAGGTTAGTCGTTTTAAATTACTTATAGTATCACATGTCTTCTAATCATTCATTATATTCATTGAGATCACTTGGCCTGTAGCTAAGGACTGCCCTGTAGATCTTCAGATCTAAAGACGGTCAAGTGATGCCATTCGGCTAAGGTTTCTATGCCAATTTATGACTTACTTCATATACCTACATTCTCTCGCTCTTTCAGTTTAACAGGATAATAAAACATAAGCTGTTTAATATTGTTCTTTATTTCAGTGAAGATGATCCAGCTAAGCTTCCAGTAACCTTATTTTTGGGGGTAGGCTTCGCCCTCATTCAGTGAAGACGATCCAGCTAAGCTTCCAATGGGTAACTTATTTTTGGGGGTAGGCTTCGCCCCTGCTTCTCGTTCCGGCAGGATTTGCCAGGGTCCGCACACTCAGTGACCTGGACCTAGGACGGGGCCTACGCCAAAGACTCTCATTGTTGCTAATTTCTATTCTGATTAAAATCTTTGTTAACTTCAGTTATGTCTCTGAGTATTCCTGGCTGAAATGTAGCGCCTGCGTAGCTGCAGCGTAGTTCTGCCGGGTATACTTAATACGTCATTCATTCATTACCTTCGACCAATCACCAGGCTACATTGGCTTTATTAATGACTCTGCCCAGGCACCTGCCTTGTTGCTTTCAGGTGCCGATTTTCGATGTTCCCACCCTCCCTCCCTAATCACCACCAGGTTGGTCCTCGTCCAGTTGTCCAGGGGGTAGGCTTCGCCCCTGCTTCTCGTTCCGGCAGGATTTGCCAGGGTCCGCACACTCAGTGACCTGGACCTAGGACGGGGCCTACGCCAAAGACTCTCATTGTTGCTAATTTCTATTCTGATTAAAATCTTTGTTAACTTCAGTTATGTCTCTGAGTATTCCTGGCTGAACTAAGAGGAACAGGGAGCAAGACACTTTACTTAGTAATCAGCAAAACTAATGTCATCCTAAAATCAGTCCCACACTGTAAGAAGGTGATGAAGGAGTGCAGTGAAAAAGAAAGGATGAGGTTAGGGTGAGGTGTCCAGATGGTAGACATGCCAGTTAGCATACAAGAGGGAGCCACTACATGGACATGGACAGGGCTCTGGGGAGGAGCTTCAGGTGAAGCAGTGGGATGGATCACCTGGAAAGGCTCTGTCATGCCAACTATGGTACTGGTGTTGTTGCTGTAGTAACCCAGGATGAAGTCTCCAGAGCCCTTGGGCAACTCCTCCTCGGGAAAGGTCACCTACAGAGAGGGAAAGGGAATTATTCACAAGTTCACTGTGCACAAGTGTGTGTGGCCATTTGCGGTCATGTTTGTTTATGTGTGTTTGTCTTTACCTCGTGCTCCTTCCTTAGGTAGTCCGCCTCTTCCTGCTTGGCCCAGGTATAGCCAACATAGTCCTTATGATGCTTAAAGCCCACCTTGAAAGCAAACACACGCACACACACTCTCAGTGCACACACAGAGAAATATTAAAGTGACAGAAGCCCAGAGGCCATTGAGCTGAAGCACGCATACAGAGGCCTGATCTACCTTGTAAAGGCCAATCCAGTCCCAGGAGCTGCGTCCAAAGTTGGGCGTGACCTTGAAGCGCACCACAGCGTCAGACACCTCCCGCCACTCGTCCTCCACAATCAGAGTGATCAGAGGGATGTCCACCTTATACGGGAACTACGGAGACAACACACACCGCTTTGGAACACAGTGGAAAAGAAACAAGCCAGCCCTGAGAGTCTAAATAGCTGAATGAGAATCAATCCCATTGGTTATCAACTGTTGGGGCATTTAAGTTTCCTGTTTTGGACCCCAAAGTATAAATCCGTAAATGGTGGATCTGAATCTGGATGACTGGCATGACACGAGTATGAGAACCGAAAGGAATGAAAACTGAGCTCTTCACCCATTACCCATCACCTACAGTATCACCCATAACCTAATCACCTAAAGCCATATTTTAATCACATACCATTATATCTAATCTGACTTCATAGATTACTGTAGAAATAACATAGCAATTTTCATGGCACCCTTGAGAGTCTGTGTATGTGTGTGTTTTTGTGTGTGTATGCATGTGTGTTAAGGTTAGTGCATTACTGTGTTAGTGTGTACTTCTGTATGTATAATATCTGCATGTCTATATGCATGTGTGTGTGTGTGAGGAGGGTGCTGACCTGCAGGGTGAAGATGGAGGCCACAGGCTTGTGGTCACTGCAGGTGTACTCCATGTGGCTGCGGTAGAAGTGCTGAGTGACCCGCGTGCCGCTGCTCAGCCCGCTGCTCAGGCCCGACAGGGAGTGGCGCTTGCTGTTTCCCACCACAGGGGGCGCCGTGGCACGCAAACGCCACAAGATGCGGTCTGTCCACGCCGGCTTACGCTTCTTACCGCTGCAGGGGAGCGCAGAGGGCAGGAGTCGGAGAAGAGACTAAAGACTGAAGACTGACCACCATCTGCACCACTGACATGCTACCAACTTCTGAGCACATATTTGCTATTGCACTGATGGATCCATTGACAATCATCATCAACTATTGATCCATTATCAATCACCATCCCACCTATAGAGCTATTTATAAATATACATACTGTAATTACACTTACACATAGCCATTCTGCTGCTCTTCATACTACTTTATATCCACCCTACACACTTATCCTACACACAGAGGGGAACAGAGGCAGAGAGAGAAGCAGACAGGAGAACATACCTGGTGTCATAAGTGTTTGTCCCCACATCAAACTTGTAGGTGGGGGAGAATTTCAGTGGCCCCTCGTGAAAGCCCTCCAGCACGGTCTCACTGTCCTTAGCCATATTCAACTGAGAGACACAAGACATCAGAGAGACATGGACTTCACTTCACTGTTTACATTCATACACACGATTGAGCAATACAGAAGAGAGATTAAATGCCTGTCTGTACTGTTACAGTACAGCTATGTTGTATACTGACAAGCAACTTCATTGGACATTGTAACAGCACCACCCAGTGGTGTCTCCTAAACCAGCAAGACCTGTTCGTACAGTAGCAAAATGAGCTACATCACTATGATTATTCATTTAAATCTAATACATTTTTCAGTCTCAAATCAAGAATTTTCAATTGGCAGTTAATAAAATAAATTGCGTAAGTTGCTATCATAAACCTATGTGTGTGTGTGTGTGTGTGTGTGTGAGAAAGAGAGAGTGAGAGGAAGAGAGAGAGAGTGTGTGTCTGCATGTTATTGATGCAATCAGCACATGGGCATTCCCACTGGCTGTACATTATGCTCCACTGCATGCACAAACACACCTGGTCTTTCTCCCACAGGCCGGTCAGCTTGTTGGCGTCGATGGCTCCCTTCACCACGTGCATGTCCAGATCATCAATGCGGAAGTTGAGATCTCCAAACCAGAACACCACACTGCAGACCACAGGTGAAATACCGGTTCACACCGCCCGCAGCAGTTGAGGGAGAGGGTGTATGTGTGTGATGAACTAACATGCCTGCTTTTGCATTAGTTATGCATGCATCTGTGTGAATGCTTTCATTTGTGCCGCTGCACTTCACTGAGAATGCACATTAACACATCCATATAAGTGTGTGTGCGGAGAGAAAGTATGCCTACATACATACATGCCACCATACATCATGTTTACACATGCGGCAAGCCCCATAAACACATAAGTGTTAGTATGTACAAGCACAGAGTATTTATGTGCATGCCTCTGGGTATGCCTGCGTATCTGTATCTCTGTGTGTGTGTGTGTGTGTGTGTGCATGTACAGTATGTGTGAGTGTGCACTTGTATGTGTGTACTTAAGTGTGTATGTCTGTGTGTGTCTGCAGGCATGTTTACCTATGGGTGTGTGCATGCATGTGTGTGCGTGTGCGCGCGAGACACTCACTCGTGGTCGAGCACGCCCATGGCCACCTGGCCCTCGAACTGCTGCTGCTGCAGGATGCTCTCAAAGTCGTCCATGCGCTGCTCCGAGTTCTCCATGTGAGCCGGGAGGTGGCAGTTGAGGAAGCAGATCGAGTGGCCAAACACCGTCATGCGCGCGCTCACCCCACCTTTATTACCCTGAGGGCAGCAAGGACACACAGCAGAGTCTGGCTAGCACACACAAGACTGGTGGGGGGGCAACAGAGCAGACGACTGGGCCAGTACTGCGGCAGCTGCTTACAACAGGGCTATCAGCAGGGGGCAGTAGAATACAGTAACAGGGCAAGTGGTGCAATGTAGTTAGCGAGAGACATTAGCGATATGCTGACAAGAGGCTACAGAGCCCAGCTCTGATGGGAGAGGGATAAGAGAGCAGAGATCTACTGATGAGGAATCTACTGATGAGAGAACCTTTACCGTTATATTTACAACCCTTATAGAGATTGATGAACTGATAACAAAAATAGATGAGCCCTAAAAGACTAGTTTTCTCAGGGAGGTAGGGAGGGACTGTAGTGCTACTGTAGGTGAGGAGAGCTATAGGCTGCTGGCAGCAGGTGGCAGCAGTGGGCAGAGGAGGCCGGCGACGTTTGGAGACTCACCCAGATGCCACCCAGGCCGGTGCGGGTGGTCTCTGTCTGCACGCCCCGCAGGAAGGGCAGGTGGTAGTACTTAGCAAAGACGAGCAGCAGAACGCCCTGCATCCGCTGAGACGTCACCTGCAGGGACAGCAGGAGAGAGAGAGCGGCCGTGAAACAGAGAGATTAAACATGGCCGCAAGAGAGAGAGAGAGAGAGAAAGAGAGAGAGAGACAGAGAGAAAGAGAGAGAGACAGAAGCCGAGACACCAAGAGGCAAAGAGACTGCATAGGAGAAAAGACAAAGACATTTGCATGTAACTGAGAGCCCGTTCCTAGCCTACTGATAAAATAGTGGTCATCTGGAAAAAAACTGCCTTAAGAATGTGTGCATAACCAAATCAGAACATACGCAAATAGTGTGAGGTCATCTTCAAACCGTTCTCCTTTAACTGTGTTCTCCTCTAACACCTCTCTCTCTCTCTCTCTGTCTCTCTCTCTCTCTATGTGGTGTGTCTATCTGAGAGAGACGAAAAAGGGAGAGAGAAAGAGAGAGAGAGATGTGTTGATGTTGTTGGAGATGATTTGCATGTTGAGCAAATGTTGAGAAGGCCACTGCACATGGTCAAATGTCAGTATACACTTTACAAGACACATACACACACTAATACACAGTCACACACACACACACACACACACACACACACACACACACACACACACACACACACACACACACATGCACGCACACACACACATACACAGAGAGAGGGAGATTGATAAAGACTTGGTTCATTCTACGGTTAAATGTGCATTCATTGTGCATCAAAAACAAACTTACACACACACACACACACATAGATGCATGCATACATTTACATGAAGATATGCACAAACATGCATACAGATGAAGTCATGGACACAAATATCCAGATTCACACATATTCAAAAGCCTTGGGCAAATGGCTACGTCACACAAACACACAGAAACAATCACACACACACACACACACACACACACACAATTGTGGCTTCACACACACACACACACACACACACACACACACACACACACACACACACACACACACACACACACACAAACAGACAGAGACAGTCCTGTCACTGCATTTTGCCTTCAGGTGCTGGTGGAGTGGAGTGTATCTGTGAGTGAGAGAGAGCCTCCCGCATGCCCACTCTACCACTGGGTTACATAATTGTGTCTGCTGAACCATAAAGTGGACATAGGCTGTGTGGATATACGCCCATGTGTGAGTGTGTGTGCAAGTGTGTGTTTGTGGTTTGTGTCTACAAGCGTAAGTGTGCTTCCATGTGAGAAAGCCGGAATATGGGTTTGCCAATATGTAAATGTGTATTTATGTGTGTGTGTGTGTGTGTGTGTGTGTGTGTGTGTGTGTGTGCTAGTGTGTGTTTCTGTGTGTGTGTGCGTGCATGTGTGTGTGCGTTTGTGTGTGTGTGTGTGTGTGTGTGTGTGTGTGCTCATGGTTGAATCTTTTTCTGGTAATGAAGGGAAATTGAGCTCTGATGACTCTGTGTGTGTGTGTGTGTTTGTCTTTGTAACTGTGTGTGCTGATCCATAAGACCTTGTGTGTGTTGGTGTGTGTGTGTGCAAGAGAGACAGAGAGGCCCTTGGGTAGTAAAATGAAGTGAAGACTGCTGTGGGACTGTGGGACTAATTAGTCTTTGTGCGACCAGGAGGATGACGATGCACATCTTTCAATAATTCACAGTGTGTTTCATTAATGTTTCATAGTTCATGTGAATGTGTGAGTACATGTTACTATGTACATGAATGTTTTGAGCCATTTTGCACATGTGTGTGTTTGTGTGTGTATATGTGTGTGTGTATGTGTGTGTAAGTGAAAGAGAGAGAGAGTGAAGAGAGAATGTCTGTAAGCGTGTGGCATGCTGACCAGCACGTATCCGAAAGGGCCAAGTCTGTCCATGAAGACCTCACTCCACTGGTCAGTGAAAAGCACATCTTTCAGACGCTTGTTAATCATAGAGTTCACTTCCTGCAGCCTGAGAGGTGAAGAGAAGAGAGAAGAGAGAGAAAGAGAGAGAAAGGAATGAAGAGAGAAAGGGAAATGAAGGGTACAAGAGCACAGCTACTTCACTAGCACCTCATACCACACAGCAACATACAGTACATGCAGCATACCAACCATGGTGCTTCTTGCTTGTGTTATGTTTGTGCTACTGACCCTATGATGCACATGTGTGTGTTGGATCTTACCCAATGATGTACATGTGTGTGTTGTATCTTACCCAATGATGTACATGAGTGTGTGTGTGTTGTATCTTACCCTATGATGTACATGTGTTGTATCTTACCCTATGATGTACATGTGTGTGTTGTATCTTACCCAATGATGTAAATGAGTGTGTGTGTTGTATCTTACCCTATGATGTACATGTGTTGTATCTTACCCTATGATGTACAGTACATGTGTGTGTGTTGTATCTTACCCTATGATGTACATGTCTGTGTTGCCATCTCCCACGTTGAGTCCCAGCAGTGAGGTGATGTCCTCAGGAGGCATGGCTGAGCCCACGTTCCATGTGATGACGTGTACCCTATCAGAGACGGCCACATCAGAGATCACATGACAGAATTACAGTCCTCCACTAGGACACCAGGTCAGCACAGAATCTTCCAGACAGCATGGATGGATGCACAGTCACAGCTCAAAAGGAAATATGTCAGAATATACAGTACACTCTCAAGCCCAACAAACTTGCAACCCCATGATCCACCCCCTACACACACAGACACACAGACACACAGACACACACACACACACACACACACACACACACACACACACACACACACACACACACACACACACACACACACACACACACACACACACACACACACACACACAAACACACTCTTATGCATAGCACACACAAATATGAGCAAGCCCACCTGAAGTCCTCCACCACCTGCGGCTGCGTGTCGGCCGTGCCGGCCACAGACATGGTCCTGTGTGCGTGGGCGTAGGCCTCGGCGGCTGCCCTGGGCGGGGGCTTGGAGGAGGGCGCCTGGGGCAGGGAGGCAGCGCGCATGGCCATGGGGCTGCGGCCCCCCACCTGGTGAACCGAGCCCTTCAGCGGGGGCTTGTGGGGCAGAGGGCCCCCCGAGGGGCCGGGCGCAGGAGGGGTGGCTGTGGGGGCAGAGGCAGGGGGCGCTGGGGAGTCATCCGGGATGGGTGCTGGGGCTGGGGCAGAGGCTGGGGCTGGGGCTGGGGCTGGGGCTGGGGCTGGGGCTGGGGCTGGGGCTGGGGCTGGGGCTGGGGCTGGGGCTGGGGCTGGGGCTGGGGCTGGGGCTGGGGCTGGGGCAGCTTCAGGAGCTACGGGCGGTTTGGACTCGGAGACGTCGATGGAGCCCTCCACATGGGCAGCCCTCTGAGGTCGCCGAGGGCGGGTGGGGGCCAGGAGAGGAGCCGGGAGGTCGATGACCGGCCCAGTGGACTCAGGGGGGGCAGCAGAGGACGTGCCGCCTGCAGCCGACCCAGTGGACACTACGGCTCCATCGGGCTGGCTCTGGTTCTGCTCAGGGTCCATCTCGCCTGGGAAAAGAGGCCAGCATTAGCCTGATACACACACACACACACACACACACACACACACACACACACTGTGTGTGTCACCACTAGTGTATGAGCCAAAATAACATTTGTTGTGTTGTGTATTACTGGCAGTGTGTGTATGGTTTTTTTTTATGTAGTAAGCATTATTCAGTTTCAGTCAGCTTCAAGAGAAGTCAGCGGTCTCTAGTCAGTTTCTAAAGAAAAACAGTGGTTTTACACATGGCGTGTGAGTATGCATAGATCCTCATCAAGCAGTTTCATAAGACCAGAGACTTCCTTATTCCTAACCCTACTACCAGGCTCCTTAAGTGTGCATGACTGCACGTCTAAGAGCACCCATGCAGACAGCACAGGCCACAGAGAGCTTCCGTTGCTGCAGCAGTAGCTGGTGGCAGTTCTACTGGTGCTCGGGAGAGCTCAGGGCCTTCACATGCCTACCATTGCCATACCATTTCACATGTGTGTGTGAGGGAGGGAGAGAAAGAGAGACGGAGAGCACCTCCACACACACCTAAATACACACGAGCATGCATTGGACAGACTAGTGTTGAAGAAGACGGGTAGAGGTCAGAAGTGAGCAGGGAGGCACTGAAATATGGATGGCCACCATAGCCAAGGTCACTGATTCACACTCGCTGTAAATCATCTCTGCTCATCTATAGCAGACGTAAATGCACCACACAGCAGCAGTATGAAAGGATGCAGTAACTCAAATTAACACCAGCAGCAATATTCACAAGCACTTCTAATGCAGTATTTAGCAACATGCCAAATACACAAAAGGGTTTTAGGAGATTATAAGTGTGTAATAACGCCAGGCACTATACATATGACACAAGGTACAACCTGAGCAGGGTCCACAGCAGTTTTCCAAAGATCTGGAGAATCCTATCTCGTATAGCAATTAAACAGTATCTTAACCTTAAGCCTACGTGCATTCATCAGACCAGAGCAATGCCGTCCCAACATGTCAAACATGTTCTCTGTTCCTCTGATATCAGGCTTTTAAAGGGCCCCAGAAGAGGGATTAGTTTCCCAGCCAAGGAGATAATTGTCGGAGACGCTCTTCAAGTCTCCTCCTTCTCTAAAAACAATATACCGTAATGAGACATGTGCACATGGGACTACACACCCATGCACACACGTACGTATGCACCCACGCACACAGACACACACACACACACACAGACACACACACACACACACACACACACACAAACACACACCACACACACAAACACACAAACACCCAGACACAAACACACACACACACACGCTTGCTTCGCCCTGAAAGCTAACACAGATACCTTTGTTCTCTTATTTACAGCTTCTGCACCTCCCATTAGTGTTAAAGATTAATCTCAACCTAGTGCGTGAGTTTGCATATATTTCCATGAGGATATCTCCTGTGGTGAAATGGGGCCTCCAGTAATGGGAATGTTGCTGTGAGACAAACCTTCCTGCCAATAGCGCTGACTGGAGCAGGATTGTGAGAGAAATGGAAATGTATGGGCAGAGAGGAGGAGAGGGGGAGAGAGAGGGGGAGAGAGAGAGAGGGAGAGAGACGAGCAGAGAGGGCGACAGAAGAACTGGGATGGAGAGGGAGGCGCAAATAGGACTCATTTGTCTCACTTGTAATTGCTTTGGCAACATGCGGAACACTTGTATTGCCAATGAGGCGCTTTTCAAATGGAGAGTGAGGGAGAGGAGAAAGGGAGCGAGAGAGAGAGAGAGAGAGAGAGAGGGGGGGGTGGGTGGAGCTGGAACATGTTTGACAGCAGAGGAGATGGACACAGAGAAGGCTTGGCTAATCTCACCACAGATGCCAGAACCAGGGCAATCCGTTCATTTCCAATTTCATTATAAAACAGTGATTAGCTTGACGGATAGATGAATAGATAGATAAACAGAGAGAGAGAAGGAGAGATAGAGAGAGAGAGAAGAAGAAGAAGAGAAGCAGAAGCTAAGCAGATGAGAGTTAGTATTTAGGTATCTTTGGTAGAGGCAGGAACAGCCCTGGAGGTCTGAGCTGTTTTTGTCCTGCTGTTGAGTGATTTGATTGGCAGGTGGTGAGACAGGAGAGAACAGACAGGATGCCAGCAAGCTTCCCTCAGACTGTCCCTTAAGATAACTATGGCCCCACTATACCCTGTGCGTGTGTCCACTGAGGCGAGTGCTGACCTATCTGTCTGGGACAATGTCTCATTACTGGTGAGCTACAGCAGGGCCACAGCATATGGTGAACACGAAGCTCTCAGACACATGAACACATACACCAGCTTTACCAACGCACCCACACGGGTCTATAGCCTGTAGAGAAGGAGCTGTGGTGAGAGTCCTTACTGGGCACAGGCTCCAGATCAGCTCCCTCTCGACTGACCTCTGTAAGTTAAGACTTATTGACTGAAGAACTGCTCGCTCAGATCAGGTCCCAGAGGAGCGTTTCACAGCACATTTTTTAGCTGAGGTCAGGCTGTGACACCGGTACCCAGAATCTCTCCATGGTACTGATCTCTTCTGGGCTCTTGTCCCATAACTTACCCTGGCACTCCTAATTACACTGCAGCTAGGTGCGTACTGTATGTTGCAGAGGAGGGGTCAGCAAGCTGGCGCTGGTCTAACTGTGGCTAGTTAGATGGGTGATCTATCTTACACTTCACCATGCTTTGACTGATCAAGAAGATCTTGTACCTGCAGTGCTGCAGGTACAAGATATTCAATAACTGCAGTGTAAGGTCATGCTTTGTAGCATATTACGGGCGCATGTATTGAGAGGCTTTGAGAGGATGCTGTGTGAGACACACACACACACACACACACACACACACACACACACACACACACACACACACACACACAAATAAATGAGGTGGCGGTGACGCCAGAAGCCCTACAGTGTGTTTCAACAGCCCAATGACAATGTCAATCTGTATGGATGAGTAATACAGACCTCCATGGGAACTCGCACAGACACACATTTAAAGCTAGAAACTTGCAATACGGGAACAGGGGCTGAGTAAGCACTTATGTAAACAAACTAAGCATGAAAACATTATTACAGCATAACGCACCACAACCGCTCCTGACTTGTTTTGATCCAGCCGTAGCTTTAAGGCTACTGGGTGAGTGTCTGCCTGTGTGTGTGTCAGCCTGAGTGGGTACAGGGACAGACTATGAATAACTATTCAGCTGTCAGTCTGGGTCAAAAGAAGCCTGCGTGGGCATGTGCTGTGTGCAAAACGCACATGCACACACACACACACACACACACACACACACACACACACACACACACACACACTCACTCACAAACACACACACACACACACACTCACTCACAAACACACACACACACACTCACAAACTCTATTATAGGCAAAACACAGTTCCCATCCAGTGGCGTACGCAAGATCAACCCCTCACAGAGAACAGGGCGTGGATTAAGAGCATCCCCTTGGGCAACACAGAGTCATGTGACCACACACTGGGATTCCTGAGTCATGTCTCAAGAGAACTGCTGGTCACATGATCCCGACTCCCAGTCCCACGGCAGAGAGGCCCCGTTACGGCTGCACTAAGGCCCAAGTATGGCTCAGAGACTGCACTCACTCAAGCCATGTACTCCATTAGAGTTTCATCGGGAACAGTTCAATAGCAGTGTACACCACCGATGAGCACTAACATTTCTGTGTAATTAGATACAGTTCACGGCAAACGCGAAACATGGAAACCAAACGCACTCACTGGCTGCCCAAAAGGCTTTCAGATAGATACATTGTATATATACATACATACATATATGTATATATTGTATATACATACATACATATATACAGTGTGTATGTCATACAGTATATACATATATCTATTTGTTGGCATTTATAGCTGTGTATGCACTTGTTTCCACTTGTTTTGGTGTGCTGACAAAATGGACTTTAATGAGCTCATATTGCCATATGCTTATACAAATGTGTGTGGTTCTCATAAAGCAGTGGTCTAGTTGGTTGTGCTTTATCGCAGGACTCTGTGTGATATACCTGTGTGTCGGTGTGTGTTCTGTGATATACCTGTGTGTCGGTGTGTGTTCTGTGATATACCTGTGTGTCGGTGTGTGTTCTGTGATATACACCTGTGTGTTGGTGTGTGTTCTGTGTGATATACCTGTGTGTTGGTGTGTGTTCTGTGATATACCTGTGTGTTGGTGTGTGTTCTGTGTGATATACCTGTGTGTTGGTGTGTGTTCTGTGTGATATACCTGTGTGTTGGTGTGTGTTCTGTGTGATATGTGTTGGTGTGTGTTCTGTGTGATATACCTGTGTGTTGGTGTGTGTTCTGTGTGATATACCTGTGTGTTGGTGTGTGTTCTGTGATATACCTGTGTGTTGGTGTGTGTTCTGTGTGATATACCTGTGTGTTGGTGTGTGTTCTGTGATATACCTGTGTGTTGGTGTGTGTTCTGTGTGATATACCTGTGTGTTGGTGTGTGTTCTGTGTGATATACCTGTGTGTTGGTGTATGTTCTGTGTGATATGTGTTGGTGTGTGTTCTGTGTGCCACTGGAGCCGAGCTCTGAGCATGACTGCACATTACGGTGTCCATGGGAACGGAGAAAAGAGAACTACTGTTTATAGACTCCTGCCTACACCACTTCTCTACTTCTCTCTACCTTACCTTCTCCTCCTCCTCCTTTCATTCTTTCCGTCTGTTTCTCTTCCTGTGTCACTCTCTATCTCCCATTTCCCCACTCATGATCTCTAACTCCATCGACTCTTTCTAAATTAAGACATGCTATCAGGATATTAGCGTTGTCCCCTCCCTCTCCCTGTCTACTTCACTCAGGCCCTCTCTCCTGCAGCAATTATCTCTTCACCCACTTCACTGATCTCTACCTCCTCCTCCTCCGTTAACACATTTCATCATTCATCAACTCCCTCTCCACACACACACACACACAGATGTCTGTCTCTCTACCTTTCTTACTCCCTCGCTTTTATGTTTTCTTTCTCTCTCTCCCTCACTGACACACACACACACACAGTAAATGAATAACTGCAGAAATGAATCTGCTGGTAACCATGGATGACGCCAGTGAGCCACTCCCCTGATGGCTAATGTCAGACACAGCTGGATGTGACATCAACTACATATCACAGGGAGGGCAGGCAGAGAGAGAAGGAGGGAGAAAGAGAGAGAGAGAGAGAGGGAGAGAGAGAGAGAGAGAGCGCAACAGTGATGGTATGGGTTAGTTGCCTCTAGCTACCCACATTACTTGCAAATGGGCACCAGACCACTGAAGCCAGACACAGCAAAGCCATCAGTGCAGGAGCTTATACTGTCTGTGTCTGGTCAGTATCACCACACTATGTCATCTTTGCACTGGGGGAGTATTGCCCTTATGACAGCATTATGTCATGTTTATTACCAAGCATGTCATGAGGAACAGCAATGCAATAGTCTCCAGAGCGTGCATACTACAGACACACACACACACACACACACACACACACACACACACACACACACACACACACACACACACACACACACACACACACACACACACACACACACACACACACACACACACACACACAGATCTCTGAGCTCATGCACAGCACCTATCCTCCTGCCCCTGGCTGATGTTTGAGGAGCGGAGGGAAGGCTGTGTGGGGTTTGGTGATCAGTCTGAGTCATCAGGAGTCCACCTCCTCTGAGCTGTTTATATCAGGGTCAGACACCCACACTCCAACACGCCCACTGGCGCTCGGGGACACGAGGGCTCTCCAGCTCCTCTTCAGTTCTCAGCCTTTTTCAAGAGCTATTCTAGGGTTTGGGGGGAAACGAGGCCTCCATAGTCTTCGACTGGGATTCCATCCAACTTTGCCAAGTGAATTCTAAATATTTGAAAAGGAGATCGTGAGTGGAAACATTCAGAGCTTACAAATCTTCTAAATCGAGTAAGAATTTTAATCACTAAAAGGGATGGACTTAACTTATTATGTGAATTCATAAGTTTGATTCACATCAAATCCCATTTCTTTAGATTTCATGATGTGCTTACATTCAAGTTGCCCAAACAACTCATTAGGAAAGTCCATATCCTCTCCGCATAACACAAATGACAGAAATGCAGACTTCCTTTTAGTCGGATTTTCATAACCACACATGAAATGCAAAATGACCTGAATGTCATACACACAAAACACACACGCTGAAATATACTCTAACTACACATTAGCATCACATGTTGCACAATACAAATCCACATCAATTCACTTTGACATCTCTTCAGTGGATTTTATTAATTTACATATATTTACATAGATAAAGGATTTTTGTTTACAATTGTGTATTTTTGTGTATCATTCTTTTGCATACCCAATACACACACACACACGGGCGCATTGTGACCACATAGTGAATATGAATACATAGTTAGGCAAATATTAACATGAAACCAAAGACTGTCTGCCCCTGAGACTCAAGCCTATTAGAGGTATGCACTGTCTACCCGCCTCTGGATCTCAAACAGGCTGCGGTGTTCTGAAAGCATTTAAACATGCTCAAATGATCAACAGGGAATCACAGGCAATTAGAACAACAAAAACTGGAGCAAAGCAGTTCCCTCTGAGCCTTTTAACACACACATACAGACAGACAAGCACACACACAGGCAGAGGCACAGAGAGAGAGAGAGCCAAACTCATTCACTCACACCCCCATTTTAAGTAACACAGGTACACACACAGAAGAGGAATATGAGTGTGTGTGTGTGTGTGTGTGTGTGTGTGTGTGTGTCACTGTGAACACTGAAAACACTGGGATCAAAACATACAAAGAGACATTCACAGTCAAACTGTCTGTGTGGAAATGGGAGATAGTGAGACTAAAACAACATCCCTGTTGTGAATGAGAAATATTGGAGTGAGGGGGGTATGTCCTACATACAGCCCCAAAGAAACAATGGCTACAGTGGATAGCGATCTCAGGGTGTTTGTGTATGCATGGTGAGGGGGCTTGTGTGTGTGAATGTGCATGTGTGAGAGAGTTCGACCTTGTGTTCTCATGCCAGCAGTGCATTGTGTGTGTGTGTGTGTGTGTGTGTGTGTGTGTGTGTGTGTGTGTGTGTATGTGTGCGTGCGTGCGTGCGTGTGTGTGTGTGTGAGAGAGAGAGAGCACATGCATATTTGTATCTGCATATGGTGTGTCTGTGTGTGTGTGTGTGTGTGTGTGATCACAAGGTATACTGAAATGTTGACATGTGTGAATATTAAGCTCAGTATCCGAAAGGACTCTGTCGATCCCAAGGACATAAAAATAACCTGAAGGTCACTTTCTTCTTGAGCCGTGTCCTATGTGTGTCACACACACCTCTTTGGTCTCTCTCTCTCTCAGTCTCTCTCTCTCTCTCACACACACACATAAAATAAATAAACACGCATGCAATGTGACACACACACACACACACACACACACACACACATACATACATACACACACAAAGAATAGAAAGGGAGGTTGGGGATGTATGGATGTTCAATTCCGCCAATGTAGCTGCTGCTCTCCGGTGATAAGAGCATCATTTCCATTTCCTAACAGCAGAAGCCGTCCGTGATGTAAACAAACCGTTAGTCGTGCCCTAAGGGCACGCACATCCAGTGTACAAAACAAACAAGACACACGTCTCATCAAAATGTTTTGTCCCTTTAAAACACACACACCCGTGCACACACAGCATCTTAGATGTATAGCCTTGTAGCCTACTTCCAGACCTTAACACACAACTTCTTAACCCATATAGGCTAATTGGAATTGGTTAACGCTGATCTTAGACAGCACACAAAGCCACCAAACCCCTTGCACCCCTGGCATGCCTGAACGTAGGATACAACAGCCTCGTTCCCAGTAGCGCCACTTTGTTGCAAATGGCGTGTTAATGTCATAATGTTAGTTCATCTGCTTTTCCCCAGAGACGCACAGTAAACACACCTGGCAGTATATTCACGTGAGACATGAACGCAATTAAATGACAGCCCTATGAGATAGGCTACACCGCGTTCCAGTATACTGTAGTAGGCTACAAATGAAAACACGCGTTGACTTGAAGGAGGGTATCATAAACACCAATGATCACACTGCCTGTACACTCTGCGTTGTATTAACTGAAAATAAGCTGGTTGTCTTATCATCAAACACTTACCTGTATGACAAGAATAGGCTATAGATAGCTCTTGGTGACCAAATGAATGGTAGAACACGGTGCGTAATACGGAGCTGGCAGGCTCAAGATACGACCAAATCGCACTGCAAGCGCAGTAAAGTCGAAGATTGTCTCAGCGACCACACTCGATAATAGAGTGGTCAGTGGACGTTCATTTTATAAGATAATCCTTCTGCGAGAACCACACACTCCGTTATTTTCGAGCGTCGGCATCCCCTCGCGTGCAACAATGTCACCGTCGAGGCAAGTGCCTGTCAAACCGACGGTTTGCGAGCTGACGCTAACGACTGTTTCATTTCACGAGCTCAATACAGGAAGCGCCTGTCTCCTGTCACACACCGCGGCTCCACCGTCTGTCTTCATGCGACCACGGCGTTCATCAAGGAGATCTTACGGCAGCGTCTCCAATGGATGAGGTGCTCACTTCTTCAACAACGTGCGCCCGTAAATTGTTGTCGTGAGCTCGCTCGCAAGGCGAACTGCCTTGCTCTGCCACAGAAAGATGTTATCAGCGGAGATGTTCCGCTTGCTAAGAGTGTCACGTGGTACAAACCTTGACCTGTAGGTTCAGTTTCAGCCAGGGAATGTTTCCTAGGGCTATAGCCTATGACTACTCCGCAGTTGAATGATGAAGACCACTGAAAAGTCAAGGTCTAATTTAGAAAGTAGAGAAAAATCCATTGGGGAAGTAACTCGCTACATATTTTTTATTTTGTGATCAGAAAAAACATGCGCATGCGCCATATGTGAAGGCAATTATTTTTATAGACTATTTATTTACATATGCTACACGTGTAGCCCATTTAATTGTTATTTATTCAACAATGAAATAGAGGGTATAGCAAAGAAGGCCGAAATGGAAGTAAAGAAGTAACCCAGCTTATTTCTTCATGTCTAGCTGGAGTCTGCCTCTCTCAGTGTGTGTGTGTGTGTGTGTGTGTGTGTGTGTGTGTGTGTGTGTGTGTGTGTGTGTGTGTGTGTGTGTGTGTGTGTTCAAACCAGAGGGAGAGAGATTATTCGAATTTGTATAGTGAATTTGGGGAAATGAACAGAGATTTATTTAAGCTACCATACAGCTTGTGAAAAGGTGGTCGTAGCCCCCTCATTTGCAGGCATCAAGTTTTGTACAACATTATGTGCCCCATTGTCATTGGCAACCACACGTGCCAAGTGTCACGCGTGCGTATGGTTGCACGCTTGTTTGGCGGCGTTTCTATGTTGTGTTATATAAGAGCGAGGAGTCAGTGGTCGCAGTGGACCAGCAAGAATCTCCTGGAGGCGCCGTTTCCACGCCACTGACTCCGAGAGCAAGAAACCCGCCGAATAGTGCGCGATCCGAAGGACCATTGGACACACTGTGCCAAACATCTTCAAGTGCATACCCTTCCGTCATCGTCGTAGTTTACTTGATTACATCACTTTTCAAGGTCAACTCAGACGAGATTGCGCCAAATGTGCGCCCCTCTCACTCACGCTCTTGAGGGAGCGTTTAGTGATTCTACCTGGGAACAATGCCTTTTTAGCTCCCCCTGCACCGAAATACTGTGTGTACTGACAGACTCCGTTGGAATGGTTTCTTATTCAGTAGGCTATGTAATGGAGACCCTGCCAGGGTTTTCTGGCCCAGCAGTAGCAAATAGCACACACAATCTATGATAATTGATTGCACACTGAGAGGGTATTCCATGAATGTTATAGCACTGTTCATGTCATTTTTTAAATAGGTGGTTTGATAATGAGTGGTCTTGGGGTCATGGGAGTAGTGGTAGTTATTTACAGAGTATTAATAATTCAGAGATGAGAGTTGCTCGGAAACATTACCATCCCCCATTTGTGTTCAGACCGCAGTGACGATTATACAGCTCATTTATAACATGAAATGTGTGTCATGAATGACACATACTGTAGTGAGTGACCTCCCCTACATGTACATTTGCACTCTGCCTTTTTTTTCCGGATTATATACAGTATTATGATCCATGATACAGCTGCAACTCCATAACAATCTATTTTTGTGTAACCACAACAAAATAAAATATTTGTTTACAAAAACAAATGGCATAGCACCCCCACATTTAATAATTTGTAAAGCCTGTCTTTTCAATAAAGCAGGTCTTCTATGACATGCCACAAAGCTAAAAGTTTTCCCCTTTACACAATCCCTCCAGATTGTTAGTTCTGTGACTGGTTTTCTATGGAGCTCTGATCAGGGGGACTGAGATAACCATGGCAAACGCTTGATTTTTGTGTTCAGTAAACCATATTTATGTCTTTATTTTGGTTCATTGACCTGCTGGATGACCCACTTTTTGATTCAGATGAGTAATGGCGTGGTATTTCATGGAGTTCATGATACCATGCACCTTAATGAGGGTCCCGGGCTTTGGAGTAAGAACAGCCTCACATCATCACAGACCTCGAGTGTTACATTTTCATTATAGCCTATCATAGAACATGATTCCAGACAAGTGCCACTACCATAACTCCAGTCTTATACATTTGTAATTAAATGACATGATAAGCTTTACATGACATTTTTAAAGGACAGAGCCCAGCATGAGAGAGTGATTTTAAATCCACCAACATTGAATACTGGGGTTCCGCAGGACCGTCTTGTCACCCATTCTTTTTTCTATTTATACAAATGAGATCACTACAACAGCAATGGACTGAACCTTCTTAAATATACTGACGACATGGCCTTGGTGGTCAACCTGACAGATGTGTACACCCTGTCCAATAACATGCAGTATGTCATCACAATGGCCCTGTGGTTCAAGAGTACTCATTGGAATTAAACATGAGTAAGACCAGAGACGGTTGAAAAGCTAAACAACCTATTCACTCTCAGACTTGTTTTTTTTTTTTTTTTGCAGATGGCTGGAGACAAGTATGTGCAACTGGGGTGGAAGCAGCCGACTGCAAATATGAAGTTGTTTGAGACATTTCTAAATAAAATGGAAAACATTGTAAACCTAAACCTATTAACTGTGCCAGCAGTGTCTTCTTGTTTTCATAGTAGAATGCAGCACAGATAAGAGAAGCAGTCACCATCAGCTATTCTGTACATCAGCTTTTGCCTTTCCTCCACACATTTGATTTATCCCCCATATTTAGCTTATCCTGCTTAGATGGTAAAACATCTTATTTTTTTGTTACATGACCATTATCTGTATTTTTGGGGCAAATGTCAAATCGAGGAATGAAAACATTACCCTTTAAAAATTGTAGTTGTTACTGCAACTTCAGCGTAAATTGATTATAACAACATTGATTGTTTTGTTTTTTCACTGAGTAGATGACAACATTGTGAGTCTCAAATAGCCTACACTCTAGGTTTTTCTGTTTCTACAACAGAATTTGGGGGGAAATTTGATTAATCTTCAGAAATGGGTATTTTATGAGTTTTTAGGGGTTACATTAAAAGAAGAAAAAAAAGGATATGTGTGTTCTCCTCAACTTTATTATATTTTATACCATGTTAAGGGGCTCTTTCTCCTGAATACAATGGTAGGTATAATGTATCTCTGTTATGTAGCACAATCATACAATAACCCTTTCTGTGCCACAAGGGCATCAAGCAGAGCCATACGCTCTGGCATCAAACAAATGGAATGTTCTGTCCAAGTATTATAACACGCATATTTAGGAGACAGGAAGTGTGTACAATCCAATTGTAGAAGCCTGAGCTGCTTTATCTTGGGTATTCAAGTATCTTTGGTAAGACTAAGGACCTATGTTGCTATGGGTGCTGGGCAGCATCCCACAAAAATCAGCTGTCAGATCTGTACACTCTGGCAGTTGAAAGGAAATCAAATTCCATCCAGGAATTCCACCATCAGGCAGAAGATACAGAGAGCCTCTGGCCAAAAAATCACAAAATGTTTCATACCCAAGGCAGTACGCACACAAAATATACATCTTGCACAAACATCACACACAATACTTTTTTCTGTAGCTCTCCCACAGTGATTCTTCTGGATTTTGCTTCTCTTACTATCCTCATCACTATGCCAATCTAGGCAAGTCACAGTCGTGTAAAATTGACCAAGGGTGCCAATAAACGTTCCTGGCCTGTGAGCCGGCTGGCGTTCCACACTATGGACTCCAGTCCAGTCTGTGTTTAGTGTGGGCAGATGATGCTGGGTGCCACACAACAAATGGAGGTTGTGAGCACCCTCAGTGGAGGTTCTGCATCATCTGCTGAAGCGATCTAAGGAAGAACATCCTTGTGAATACACCTGATGACATGAAATGAGCGAGTCTCGTTTCAGAGAGTACAGGTACAGGTAAAGGTGATGGTGAAAGCTTGCGCTTTCCTCAGAGATATCATGCAAAAGCTACCTGTGGAAAGGAGAGGTTGTGTGTGTGTGTGTGTGACTGTCTGTGTGTGTGTGTGTGTGTGTGTGTGTGTGTGTGTGTGTGTGTGTGTGTGTCTGTCTGTCTATCTGTCTGTTTGTCTGTCTGTCTGTGTGTGAGAGTGAGTGAGTGAGAGAGGCAGTGAATGAATTAGAGACAAGGCGTGTAGGGCTCTTCATTCCATAAGAAGACAAATTCCTTTTGAAATCCCAGTCCAAATCTGACTAAAAAAGTTCTCATCAGTGGATATTAGGACCTAGATAAATGGGGAAAATACCTAATTGAGACCCATACTGAATTTTGTAAATCATTCTAAAAGTCCTCCGGCACAAGGCCGACGCCCACTGGACACGGCGTTCACGCTTGATGCGCAGGATTTTAGAACAGTGTTCTAACCCTGTGCCGCACGTCAGCCGTTTCTAGTGGGGTTTGCTCCGTTAAAAACAATGGTTCTAATTTTTTCTTGTCGCCTTTCTTGAATGTGGGTCGCCTTAAGTGACCCACATTCATTTCACAAAGATAACTCCCCTACCAACTAAGTCTTCAGGCACCCTTCTCTAGAAACTTCTAACACCTCGAAGGCCCAAGTCCAGGCCACATCCACAAAATGTTTGGATTAAGAACATCTCCTCTCATAGCACTGCTTCAGACAATCGCACTCATTCATGCACTTATTACACTCATTTATGCATTTATTGCATCCACTGATGCACTTATTGTGGGTTTTTTTTTATTGTTGTTAGAAATGCTCTTAAAAAAACCTAATTGTTTTTTTTCCATGTTGTAAGTCGCTTTGGTTAAAAAGCGTCAGCCAAATGAAATGTAATGTAATGTAATGTAAAACCAAACCAGACATTTATGACGAATATTGGCAATCTAAAACTAACCTGACTTTCGCCAGATCCTGTAGTTCGCTGTCTGCTTCACACACAAGGATCTGGGACTTCTCGATAGGAGATGTATTTATGAAGGCGGGTCCTTGTAAAACATCCTCGCATGTGATTTGATAAACCACTTGCCTGTTATCTTGAATGACGTGCTAGGCTTCTTCAAGCTCTTGCCAAACCCGGTCGGAAGAAGAGTAAAAACATCCTTGCCACCAATAAATGTCTTCAAAACTATTCTCTGTTAATCTTTTAAAGACTGAATACTCGATAGATTCGACAAAACGGTTGAAATAGCAGAATCAATATCAGCACAAGACTCCTCGCTGCGTGCCGCCATTGTTATTTGAATCAAACACTCGCTTCGGCGCTCCTGATTGGCTGCTCATTTTTTGATCACTGGCAGGGGTTTGGATTGCCCTCGCGTCCAGACCCTTGTGTGGAGCTCAGCGAAACACCTCTGGTGGAGCATGGCGGAACTACAAGGGTCTGGCGAGAGTCAGGCTAATCTAAAACACAATCCCAAAGCAAAATGCAGTGCTATTTGACCTACAGAAAATATACACTTGAAGTGTATCTAGCAAAAATATAAGAAACAAATCTGAGAAGCGTATACAAAATACAGACTCAGTTAATACCGCTAAGCCATAGAAACAGGACGACACAAAATTACCTGGCTGCCAAAAGATGAGCATCTATGCCAGTAGTGCAGAGATGATGTCGAAACTGAATTACACTTTTTAACAGAAAGATGCATGCAATCAACTACAAACTCAATATTTCAAGCTAATATTTCACATGTGCACACACACACACACACACTAGTGGTGGGGGAAAAAATCGATTCTGTTCAGTATCGCGATATTTTGTGCACACAATTAAATCGATACTTGTAGCTCAAAGTATCGCAATACTTAATTATATAATTTAATTATCCATTTTACTTTTATTTGAGTCGAGTTTACTCAGGGTTTACTCTGATCACATTAAATTAGCTTATTACGCTTATAAGGGGGGCACGTGTTGTGGTGTTTCATTGTGCATTCAACAGCAATAATAAATGAAAATGGCTTCACAATCACAACCTGTTATACACGACACTCTACACTACTTTCACATCGAAAAAGGTGGGTGTATTTTGGTTTTCAACAAAAAGTGAATAGTAAGGACCTTGACATGCACCATGCCATTGCAAAGTGAGTTGAACAGTGTTATCTTCCTAATTTTTTGTAATGACTTAGAATAATATGAGAGACATGAATAGCAATATATCGCAAAATCGAATTGCAATACTTGGTGTATCGCAATATGTTAAGAATCGCAATATTATCGAATTGTGGCCCAAATATCGCAATAGTATCGAATCTTAAATGTTTTGCCACTTCCCACCCCTAACACACACACACACACACACACACACACACACACAAAAGAAGAAAAAAAAACAATCACAATTTACTTTGTCTATGTAGCCTACTCCTACCCTTTGTACCTGTGTAATTGCTTATGTCCTTTTGCTTATAGGCTATATTCATGTAACAATTGTTTTGGCAATACAAATGTCATGTATTTATAGTTGCAAACAGTGCGCACATCCAAATAAAGGTGCAGGAGCCAAAAAGTTAAGATCTAAAAAAGAGTAAAAGGTCCGCACACTTGCTCTCACTTAGTGAGCCATGCGGCTCGAAACGTAACTTGAATTAATAAAGTAAACTATGTGAGAGCAAGTGTGCGGACCTTTTACTCTTTTTTGGATCTCAACATCTGTCATGCCAATAAAGCACCTTTTGAATTTGAGAGAGAGAGCGTGAGCGTCTCTTTTCTTTTATGCTGATATTGTAGGCTGACTTGTTTGATACACGTTCAGATGCAATGTTATTGTTGCTTTGCTTATTTAATTGGCAATAATGTTCTCTGAATTTGAAAGAGAGAGACTAGAGGGAGACGGGTACATGTTTTGTATATTGGGAGTGTGTACAGTGGGCTACATGTTTTTGAGGGGGTATGCAGCCTGTGTAACAAGGCAGAGAGAGCCTGTACAATATTAATGAAGTTCAAACTGTGCTGTTGGGGTAAGCATTATGTCTATCTGTGGGTACAGAAGGAACCACCCCTTTGCTGCAGCTGCTTTCAAATCTGACCTAGTATAGAACCAGTTGCTCAGCATTCTTTAAAAGCAAATTAAATTTAGATAACCTAGTCCTAGGCCATGAGAGGGCCCTGTTCATTTATCATTTCAAGAACACTGAGGCATAACTGGACTGATGACAGAAATCTCAGAATGCAATCAAGGAGTTTGAATGACTGCTTTTTCAAACAAAGCTGAGTTGTTGCATGTGGACCCAATGCAGGATCAATTAGCCTACTTTATTTCTTATTCACTATAGGCTAAGGCAGGACAATCTGAGATAAGGGAACAGGTTGGCTAGAAGTAGCTTCCTGAAAAAACTCTTTGTCAGCCTATTAAATATTACCAACACAGCCTAGGCTACATCCAAATTAACTATTGGATAAAACTATTGTTGCAGAACTTAGTCCTCTGTTCATCTCCAAAACTCCACATCTAATAAAATAAAATGTCCCCCATGTGTAGCCTAATTGTGTGTTTCTGGACAATTTTGTTTTGAATGAGTGAGTAGACTAGGCTAAAAAAAGACAACAATGTAGCCTACTGGTGAGAGTTAACGTGGTCTATTTTCAGACTGAATGTTATGCCAGCCATAGGCGAGTCGAAGCTATAAGAAGCTTTTTGACAAGGCAGCTTGTTATTCGCCAGAGGCAGACACGGAAAGCACAATTCTAGTGTTTTTGATCCAGGATGCTGGCCACATTCTTTGCATCGTGTGGTGACTGATGAGTGAGTGATGGGATTATGTGGGTGACGTGGACTTCTGCGTTCTGCTTCCGCGAGATGTAGGGGGAGCTTGACGTGGCGAAGACACCGGACATGACATAAGATCTCACAGAGTTCTGTGAGACTGCCGACAAGCTAGCTGAGATCTTGCGTGAGCATAACGACTGGGGATAGTCGGTACAAGGGTCAGTCAGCGTCCAGACGGACTGTATTCTCGCACAGCTGCACAGATGTGGTTGATCTTGCTGGTTGCGCTGCTTCCGGCAGTGCGCTCTGCGTACGAGTTGGACCCGCAGAAGCTTCAAGGCCTGGCAAAGGCTAAAGTAGAGGTATGGGTAGTATTCGTCTGTGATGATGCTAATGGGGAAGGGACAGCAAGTAGGCCAATGTGATTGTTAACTCAGCAATTGATGCAGCTACCACCAGAACAACGGGCTTCGTTTTTTTTTGCTTTTGGGAAATAATTTACAGTCTGGTTGAGAGACTGCTGTGTTTCGTTGTGTTCGGGCACATAGCCTAATTAATTTCATATCATACGATGCTAAATTATCGAATGATTTAGCATAAAGAGCAAACCGTCTATAACGGATATGTGATGGATACAAGGGACCGTTGGTTGGTGCTGCTAATCCTGGGAAATAGAAGAATAGGCTATCCGCCAATGTTTCAGTAGCAGAATGAATGGGCTAAGCAAGAAGTTACTGCTAGAGTTTAGAGAATAAACTTGGGCTACTCATTGCCTGATCATATTTGTTACTCGTTGGATGGAATCATTAGCAATGTGTTAATCCCTACTGGAAAAGACCAACACGAGCACGATGGTAAATGGCTTGAATTGACCTTATTTTTGACGTCTAGCTTCGGGTTTATGTGTAGGCTAGCTGCTAAACCATGCCAAGACATACCTTCAGGTGGCTTTATTATTCCAGCTGGGTTTAGCAGCTATCAGTTCAATCTCTTTCAGCCCTCCTCCCCTTTGTGTTCTCTCACAAAGGAGAGTGTAGCCAGTGGTGTTATTTCTCCCCGGAAGATGACATTTGAGAACCCGTCATGAGAAGAACACTACATGAGATAAATGTCTTTCTTCTCGTCCTAAGTAAAAAGAGAAAAGAGACATCCCCCACGGACTGTCCTTGAGAGGCTCGAGTGTCGTACCGTAACATGGGAGACCAGTCGTTGTAGGAAATCTTCGCATCTGACCTCCTTATTCTGTATGCTCCGGGTTCATGTGTGTTTAGTGAACTTTATGACCTCTGAGCGCATTTCCAGTGTTAGGGTATTAAACAGTTGTGCAGTGCAACGCCCTTCAGTGTGATTCATGCCTTATGCCATCTCGCACATCCTATCTCTTCTTGCAGACATGCGGAGGATGACAGCTGAATCGACTGAGGGAGGTAGGTAACAAATACTTAACTTGTTTGCATTTCAACCTTGATTATAGCTTGCTGCCATCTCATTTTTCTATGATCTTCTTTGCTCTTTTTAGGTCAAGGCCTTTGTGACCCAAGACATCCCTCTTTAGTATCCTTACTTTGATTCAAGCCGTCTTCAAAAACCACCAAGATAACACACACTCCTCTTTAGGGAGTTGGCATCCACCCAAAGTTGTTTCATCGGCCTACTTTAGCTCATTATACTTTATAATGAGTGTCTTCTACACACACCATTAAGTTGTCTTATCAAGTTTGCACACAGGCACACATCTTGTGCTTTGTAAAAAGTGAGGTACCTCAAATGTCAATGACTCAGTTAAACCAGCAGGGGTCACTCTCTTCAAATTTCATTTCTCTATCCTGATCCAACATTTTGATCCGGATAGACACATTTCTCAGCAGATTCTGACTTGAGCTCATGTTTGTGCCCTGTGTGTTTTTGTTCTCTTGCCGTGTTCTCCTTGACTGTTCTCTCCTAGCCATAACCTGGAGATGAAGCACATCCCCGGGGCTGACCCTGAGCTTGTCCTCCTTGACCACTACTATCAGGAACTGGACGTGAGTGTCTCCTCCTGAGCCTTTTTCTATTCATTAGTAGTAACAGTAAAGACGCAAGAAAAACAAACTGGAATCTCTTAACTCCTCTCACATCATGTTTAACAGGCTACAAAAGATTTTGAAAAAAGGTACAAATACAACTCTTAATATTCAGTTTCACCAGGAGTGCTGCTTGGCTTGTAGAAAAATAAGTATTCCTCTGGTGCACTTCAGCTTAGAGATCCAACACGTTTTGAAGTTCAGTATCAAGTCTGAGGCACTCAGGAGGATATTTGCAAGTAAAAAACATGTTGCCATGATTTTAAATTGATAGCCAGGCTCAGCAAAGACTTTTTACTCGGAAATATCCTCAGAGTGCCTCAGACTTACTACTAAACTTGATAACCGTTTGTCCCTTATGGCCCAATAAATAGCCGCTGACTTACTGAATCAGGCGGAACAGTGATAGATTGGTTAGGCTGTAAATATCCTCTTACTGGGATGTGGACTGTTCATTAGTAATAGTAAACATCTTGGTCTGTTCACTAGCATGCATTCATGGGTCAGAAAGTTCTAAACGAAATTCAAATGTATGTTGCATTGAGAACTGATTGACGTTGAGCTGTGAATGTAGTCGGCCCACCTGTAGCCACTGTGTCTGTCCTGCAGCGCATCCCTCTGTCCGACATGACCCGAGTGGAGATCAACACCCTGCTGGCTGAGCTGGGCTTCTACAAGAAGGAGGATGAGGAAGACGAGGTACCTGAGGAGTTCCGCTTCTCCCCCGCCAAAGGCAGCCCCTTCCCCGAAGACCAGGCCCCTCCGAGCGAGACACCGGCCGACGCTCAGCACGCCGACTTATAATGGCCTCGGACGCGGTGGCCGTGCGACATGCAGTGCTGCCCGCTCCCAGCGCTGGACCACTCACCTTCATCAGCAGCGTAATCTGCCTCAGCCGTCCACAGTGCATATACTTCCCAACGTTACTGTTCTTCATTTGGGATGTGCATGGTTCCTTTGTGTGTTCTCTCCTGTGAGTGTGTGAGATTGTAGAGAGGTGTGTTATGTCGACATGCAGAATGTGTGTGTGTGTATGTTAGATGTGTGGCACTACTCTTCCCCAGCTGGTGTGTAGCTACAGTCCCTCCTATTCAAGACCTTAATGATGCCGCAAGCACAAAATCTCCGGATTGGCTTGAGGCTGATGATACTTGTCTTGGTAGGGAGGGTTTAGCTTCACTTACAGCTGGGAGAGTCTGTCAATCAAAAAGTGGTTAACATTGTGAAGAACTGTTTTTATCAAATATGTGAATAAAAACCACAACCAGTCATGTTTAGTTCCTTAAAGTATGTTTTAATGGTTAAATGGCGTGTTTCACAGAGGGACATGCGCTAGCGCTAAGCAATCTTTGCGAGTATGTACAGAATCTACTAACAGTGAGGGACAGACGGTGGACTCAGCACACAGTAGTGATTCAGAACCAGCTTCACTGCAGCTAGCCTTGGGATGCTAATCTCTTACAAAACTCTATACAAAACAAACAGAGCTCATTTTTTTAATACTCCCTATAGAATCCAAAAAGCTGGCCCATAGCTATTGCCCACTGCTCCCCACAGTTCTCGGTGAGCGAGATACAAAAATAAAAACACACTTAAGGGATTCCTCTAGCTTTGG
>NC_085001.1:31535120-31550120 GCF_963854185.1 Sardina pilchardus
AATGAATGAATGAATGAATGAATGAATGGACTGATAAAGAAATGAAGAGAATGAATACATCTTCTATGAGCATGGCATGATGAGAGGGGGAGACGGAGGAAATGAGGACCTACCCTCCTGGGTCCAGCTTCTCCATCATGGCCTTGCGCGCCTGATTGGCTGTGCTCTTGGGCATCGTCTGCGCCCTCATCAGCTCCTTCCTCCTCTCCATCTGACGACGCTCCGTTGCGGAGTCATCCTCACGATCAAACACACTGAGACACAGACACGCACACACACACACACACACACACACACACACACACAGATTTGTGATTTTGAGTAACATGTTGTGCATGGTACAACAGAGACAACACACACTGAAGCCTGTTGCACTGTGGGTACTCACCTGCCGACCTTCTTCCCAGAGCTGGAGGACGATGAGGATGAGTAGCTGTAGGATTTACTCTGGAGCGTCCCCTCTGAGGCAGAGAGGAAGAGGAGAGATGAAGAGGGTGGAGCTACGCACACACACATCAAACAACCACACACACACACCACATAACCACACCCACACCCACTCCCACGGGGCAAAGGGCACTTACTGTCCGTCTTCTGCACATAGCTGGACTCCATTACGCTACTACGGGATGACCTGCTGCCGTCATCTGCACCACACACACAAAGAGACCACAATGAGTCCATTAATAATTTCCAAACACACACACACACACACACACACACACACACACACACACACACACACAGAGACCATAATGAGTGAATGAATCTGTCTGCACAATTCCCTAGTTCCCTAGTCTTTCTGTAGTTCGTCTCATAATTCATAACTATTGAAGTTGTTGTGTAAGGAGGAACACTTAGATCAGAGGTGCAGCTGACTTTCAAAAGATCAAAGATTTTGCTTTTCCTTCCAACTTTTGAGTTAAGTGACCAAGTAATCATGACATTACATTTCCCTTCGTTCTCTTGCACACTAACTGTGGGTGGAGGAAAAGTACCGCACTGTAGGAGTTCAGGGAGACCGCTCGTGTTTGTAGAGAGTGACCGATGAGGCCGTACCTGACTGGGCGAAGCGATTGGTCTTGGTGACCTGGCTGACCGTCGAGCCGTCGGCGGACTTCTCCACCTTCTTGGTGACCATCTCTCCGGCCTTGCCCTTCTGAGCACGCTCCTCTCTGTGCTTCCTCAGCTCCTCCAGACGCTGATCCCGCTCCTTCTCACGGAGGTCTGACACACCCCGGAGTACACACACACACACACACACACACACACACACACACACACACACACACACACACACAGGATGAGAGAATGCAGACACAGAAGGAATAACAGAAGGAACAACCGAACGTTACAAACACAAAAACAAAGCAAACGGTAAAAACAAGACTGGCCGTGTTGCCTTAGACACACAGGCATGCGTAACACTTCCCAAAGATTAGCTCCAAACACGTGCTCTGAAAACACACATGCACAACACAGGGATGAAGTTTCCGTAACCAGACTCTCCTGTCTTAGGTGTGCTGTGTGCTTTGGGCCTTGAGAGGTATTAAATACAACAGAGATCAGGCACACACACATACATACACACGCACAGAATACGCACGCACGTACACACGCACACACACACACACACACAAACACTAGGTGTTCCATAACAGAGGGCTCTCTATGCAGAGGACAGCTGGAGCTCTGGGTGAACTAGGCTTAAACGTGTGTGTGCGTGTGTATGTGCGTGTGTATGTGTGTGTGTGCGTGTGCGTGTGCGTGTGTGTGTGCGTGCGTGTGTCCACGTGTCCTTATCCTCTAAAGATATCTGTGCTTTCTCTGGCACACACACACATTCATGGGCAGATCCTGGTTTAACAGTGGCTTTGAAATGAACCCACAGACAGGGCCTCAGGTGGCCTCTCTCTCTCAAACACACACACACACACACACACACACACACAAACACACACACACTAGTGAAAAAAACACAGGTGAACTTGAGGTTGCATATGAGAACACACACAGACATACAGTACACAAACATGAAACGATCTAAGTTGTAAATATACATATCCACTGTCTAACACGCGTGCGTGAGTTACATGTGTTGACACTCAGAGTGAGTACATCTGCATCTCAACACTCGTCTCTGGGGCAACAGGTACGGTGGACACAGGATGCAAAGACGAGACTACAAACTCTACAACATTCAAAACATCTTCAAGCACAATGATTACACACACTCAAACATACACACACACACACACACCCTACCGATCTCCTCCTGACTGCATCCCAGTTTGGCCTCTGAGTTCAGAGTGAAGAGAGAGAGAGAGAGAGAGAGCGGGTGAGCGAGAGGGAGGGAGGGTATAACAGATGAAAGGGTTGGCATGTGGCACGTTGCACCAGCAGCAGGCCTACAGCACATGGGCACTGCACAGGGCATGAGGGTGAGGGAAGGACGAACGAGATATGGCCGATGGCCTAAGGGCACAGAGAACGGAAGATGGGGGGTGGGGGTGGGGGGTGTTACCTCTTTTCTTTTTCCGAAGATCCCGCATGGCAGCACGGATCAGTTTGCGCTCCTCAAAGTCTTTGGATTCATCAAGCTGTCACAAACACAGGAAGAAACAATTTCATATGCAGAGCAGTCCATATTCATACTGTACAACATTCAATGATCAAGGGTGAGATGCAAACACTTCTCTCCAACTGAGCCCATCCAAAGAGCAGACAGCGTTCTTATGTCACTCCTCTCTCACTGGCACAGATCTTTACTAGTGTATACTCTTACAGAGCAGACAGACATGGCTGACTAGCGGTTTCTCAGTGGGAGCTCTGGTGTGTTTATGTACCATTTTATCCAGCAGCAACTCATCCTCAATGGCCTCCAGCTGCTCTGCGGTCATCCGCCCCCTGGTCTCCGACTGGACTTTGGCTAGAGTGGAGGTAGAGGAGGCGTGGGACTGGGACTGGTCCGCCATCACCGTGATGGCGTGCTCCTGGACCCTGGCCGGGGCGGGGGAGGCACGCGACTGGTCTGCCATCACCGTGATGGCGTGCTCCTGGGCTCTGGCTGGGGCGTGGGGGGTGGGGGAGGCGCGGGAGGCCTGGGACTGATCCGAGACCACGCGGATGGTGCGCTCCTGGGCCCGAGCAACGGTGGACGAGCTCCGGGACTGATCCGAGGTCAGGGACTTGGACGAGGAGCCGTTGGGAACGGAAGGCTCCACCACGAACATGGCTGGCTCCGACTCCAACTGGGGATCACATGAACACAAACACTCAGAGGGCTGGAGAACAGAACACCAGCGAGTCAGCAGACGGCTGTACTGATACACTCTCTACCAACACATGCAGATTATACACGATTAGATAATGATACTGATACACTCTCTACCAACACATGCAGATTATACACGATTAGATAATGATACTGATACACTCTCTACCAACACATGCAGATTATACACGATTAGATAATGATACTGATACACTCTCTACCAACACATGCAGATTATACACGATTAGATAATGATACTGATACACTCTCTACCAACACATGCAGATTATACACGATTAGATAATGATACTGATACACTCTCTACCAACACATGCAGATTATACACGATTAGATAATGATACTGATACACTCTCTACCAACACATGCAGATTATACACGATTAGATAATGATACTGATACACTCTCTACCAACACATGCAGATTATACACGATTAGATAATGATACTGATACACTCTCTACCAACACATGCAGATTATACACGATTAGATAATGATACTGATACACTCTCTACCAACACATGCAGATTATACACGATTAGATAATGATACTGATACACTCTCTACCAACACATGCAGATTATACACGATTAGATAATGATACTGATACACTCTCTACCAACACATGCAGATTATACACGATTAGATAATGATACTGATACACTCTCTACCAACACATGCAGATTATACACGATTAGATAATGATACTGATACACTCTCTACCAACACATGCAGATTATACACGATTAGATAATGATACTGATACACTCTCTACCAACACATGCAGATTATACACGGTTAGATAACGATACTGATACACTCTCTACTAACACCAACACATGCAGATCATAGACATTAGAGAAGAGTGTTGATACACTGCTAACACCAACACATACAGATCATAGACATTTAAAGAGTGTTGATACACTACTAACACCAACACAGGCAGATCATAGACATTTAGAGAAGAGTGTTGATACACTATTAACACCAACACATGCAGATCATAGACATTTAGAGAAGAGTGTTGATACACTACTAACACCAACACAGGCAGATCATAGACATTTAGAGAAGAGTGTTGATACACTATTAACACCAACACATGCAGATCATAGACATTTAGAGAAGAGTGTTGATACACTATTAACACCAACACATGCAGATCATAGACATTTAGAGAAGAGTGTTGATACACTATTAACACCAACACATGCAGATCATAGACATTAGAGAAGAGCGTTCCCAGAGAGGAAGGTGATACACATACAGTATGGACTCTTATGGCAGCTGACCACACCGGTGCTGAGACCTGAGTGTGATTTACTCTGCCACCAACACTTCATCACTTCCACCGTCTCCTATTTCCTCCCGACACTCCAGTGTGTGCATGTGCGTGTCTTTCACTGCTGCCATGTCCATAATAATTCAGATCTGCCTTTGACTGCTAATTTGTTAACATGGTTTTCTATGCAAACACTTGGAGCGCGCGGGACTTATGTTGGCTCTGGTGTGTGCAGCTAGATGCACCAATATACACAAGTAAGACAGAGGAGCAGAGAGAGGAGCAGACAGAGGAGCAGACAGAGGAGCAGAGAGAGGAGCAGAGAGAGGAGCAGAGAGAGGAGCAGAGAGAGGAGCAGAAAGAGGCTGAAAGGAGGTTTAGGAGAAAGGAAGGAAGAGGAGGCGAGCGCAGGATGGAGGAGCAGAGGAGGAGGAATGCTGGGGATGAAGAGAGATGAGGACGAGCGGCCGGAGGAATGTTTCCGTGGCGAGCGCTCCACACATCTGTGTTGACTCTGCCGCTGAGGAAGACGGCTGACATTTAGGAAGGAATTCACACTCGTCCCCCCGCACCGCTCTGCTCCCTCACACGCTCCCTCGCTCCCTCGCCGGGCTCCTCCTGCTCCTCCTGTCCTCGCCTCGCTCAGCGCCAGAGAGGAGCAGAGGACAGGAGAGGAGCGGAGCGGGGGGACGAGAGGAGACCGGGACAGGACTCGTGCTTATGGAGATACATGGTGCTGATAAACGCATAAGACACACACTCGTATATCTGCACACACGCTCCAGAGAGTCCTTTTTGTGGGTGGGTGAGCGAGAACACACCAGAGTGTGTGTGTACAGCATGTGTGTGTGTGTGTGTGTGTGTACATTAGAGACTATAGAGCTCCTTAGTAAATGCCAAGTTTAATGGCAGAAAGTACTTGTTAAGAGCGTGTGATATATCTCTGTATGTATATACAAGGCTTTGTATTAGAACAGTATGTGCTGGCACTAGTGTTTTAGTGTGTGTGTGTGTGTGTGTGTGTGTGTGTGTAGACAGGATGTTAGTCAATGTCTCCAGTGATGACAGGAGAGCAAAGGAGATGGGCCTCACTTATAAACAGCAGTGGTCTATTTTCCATTCGCACACCGCAGCAACAAACACATACACACCTCTTAAAGTGCTTTTACAGACCGAGCGACCACTTCAGTAGTGGCTGGACAGAGGGATCCCAAACACAAAGGTTGAGTCACCCTTTTCACATCACATGAAGCATGTAAGTGCTCTGTGTGTGTGTGTGTGTGTGTGTGTTTCTGGGGTCCCTCTGGATTATGTAAGAGTTGGCTTGTATAGTGTGCAAGGTCAACTGAGTTCAGGTGGATTGTGTCTGTGTCTGTGTGTGCGTGATAGATAGGCTGCAGCTGCTCATACAGTACTCTACAGTGGGACCTCAGGAATGAGGCCCTCTGCTCATGCTTCATGCACTCACACACACACACACACACACACACACACACACACACACACACACACACACACACACACACACACACACACACACACACACACACACACACACACACACACACACACACACACACACACACACACACACACACACAGGCACTGATCCGAGGGCCTCTGCATCCCAAGCTCAGGCCCACAAGTATTCCACTCCACAAATACCCCATAATCATGCCCATAAATATCCCAGGGCCCAGAACGGTCGGTGCCCACAGGCCCTGCACCCCCCGCACAGGTAGAGGCGCCCGGGCACCGCTGATAGACTGGTTAAGCTGTCTGTCAGTTCAGACCGGGCATAATGTTCACAGATTAGGGAGGTGGGAGATGCTAATGAGCTAGCGTCCAGGCTATTGCTGCTCTGGCATGCCGCTCTCGCACCACAGCGGTCACACACGGGCCGGCCGGTGGAGGACTGTGTGTGCTGGACAGAGGGCTCAGTCCGCATGGAGAAACAATGAGCTGCGAGCACAACCTTTACAAAGAATTCAATGCGTTTGCCTCTGTCTGAGTGTCTGTCTGCCTGCCCTGGACATGAGCAAATCACACACACACACACGCACACATACACGCGTTCTGACACAGTGTCCACCATGCAGGTCACATGCCAGCAGCTCTTTTATCAGCCCGCTTGACCTCTTTCTGTTTATAGACACAAGTCTGCTCCAAAAGATACTCTCACACATGCACACATATTGACCAGATGACTTCTAGGAACCAAGAGTTATCTAATGACAGTGCAGCACACACACACACACACAGGAAAGATTCTCTGTGTGTCCATGAATGAGTGACTGTATGTACGTGAGCGAGAAAAAGAGAGAGAGACAGAGAGCGAGCGAGAGAGAGAATGCAGGAGTGTTCATTCTGGCTGCTGTGAGAAGATGAGGCATGCCGGCTATGTTGGGATGGTGTATGTATGTGTGTGTGTGTGTGTGTGTGTGCACGTGTGTGTGTGTGAGTGTGCATGTGTGAGTGCGTGTGTGAGAGAGAGAAATGATCAGGGTTTAGTGGGATGAGCGAAGCTTGAAGGTCAACAGAACTCCGCATACCCTCACACACGCACCCTCTTGTCCAGTCACATAACCACCTCTCAGGCCAAGTACTCTCTCTCTCTCTCTCTCTCACACACACACACACACACACACACACACACACACACACAACCCCTCTCTCTTACACACCCACCTTCAAACCCAATTACACAAAGGCTCTTTAGCACATTCTACTTCCTGCCGCTTGACTCCAAATGCCAACACACCCTCGCGCACACACACACACACACAAACACACAAATACACCTTCACATCATACAGATGAATATAAAAAGTAAACTCCATACAGTACTGCACTACTGCAATAAGGGCACTCTATATACTGCAAAGTGAAAAAATACTTGGGCACAAGACACAGCAGGAACCACACCACAGACGCTGATATCCTTTGAGAGATGGCTCATGGAATCATACCATGCTGTTGCTCCGGGAGACCGTGGTTGGCATGGAGGTGGTGGAAGAGGACCTTCGTGTGGAGAAAGCTGGGGGGTGTGGCACAGCATCCACCTCCGCATCAGACTCAGGGGTCGCGCCATTCAGCGGGTCAAAGGTGAAGGAGTCACAGCTAACGCCATCCAAAGCACTCATGCCATGGTGAGGCTCAAAGGCCAGGCCATCCATAGCGTCAGGGATCAAATAAGGCTTCATGTACGGGCTGACTTCCTCTAAGGGCACAGTGGGCATGCCTGGCTGCGTGTCGGAGCTCAACCCATTGTAAGGGTCAAAGGTCATGCCCGGCTCCTGGTCAGAGGTCAGGTCATTGTTGGTGTCCAGGACGAGGCCGTGGCTCAGCATGTGTGAGAGGTGGGACTGCGTAGCCGCTGCTGGCGGGGCGCTGGGCAGGCTGAGCGGGGGCAGCTGGGGCAGGTGCAGGGCGCGGCAGAGCTGCTCCACCTGGCGCACCAGCCGCTCCTGCTGCAGACGCAGCCGCAGGTTGTCCTGCTGCAGCTCCCGCAGCGCCTGCACCAGGGGGCCCACCAGACGCTCCTGCACGCGCCGCTCCAGCCCACGCCCCAGCTCCTGCAGCTCCGCCCGCGCCTCCCCCGCCGCCTCCTGCAACCGCTGCTCCGCCTCCCGCATCGCCTCCTCCTGCGCCTCCTCCTCGCCGCCTCTGGCCAGCGACGACTCCTCCTCGTCCGGCTCCAGCGGAGACAGCAGGTCGCCGATTTCCAACTCCAGCCCCGACTCGGCACAGGCGTCCGAGGGCTCCACGCTCACGCCCGGCATTCTGGGTAAACTTTCCGCTCACAGGACGCCAACAGAAGCCTCCTCTCCGCTCCACCTGTCGCACGCTTCTCTCCCTTTTTCACCGCACAAACGCTCCCTTGCCCCCAGCCACTGAGGATCAGCTCTCCTCTCTTTTGTCTCTTTGCCTCGTCGTCTCCCGGTCTCGACCGCTTCTCTCCCTCCTCTCTGTTTGCGATGGGAACTCGCAGAGGATGACCGCAGCTGTCACATAAATCACAGACTTCTCACTCCTCGCCTTGCTAAAGTCCCTCAGTCCCAGCGCAGCTCAGGAGCAGCTCTCCCTCTTGTCCAGAATGGGTTTCCATATGTGTGTGTGTGTGTGTGTGTGCGCCGGTGTGAGTTGTGAGCAGCTCGGTGTGGCCCCAGCTCTTTATACCCCTACAAATCTCCCCTCTTCAGCTGCCCTGACCCAGGCAGCCAATCAGCACCCACGGAATCCCATTTCCATGGCAGCAGAGGCCACTGGCCCCTCATTCCACTCAGGTGCCACAGACAGCTTTATTTATCACACACACACACACACACACACACACAGCCCTATTTAGATCTTTTGTCCTTCACACCTCCAATAGCAGGCAAGCCACTAGCCAACACCGCTACTGTTCAGTATCTATCTCCTTTTCTCTCACACACGCTCACATACGAGCTGTGGACCTCACTATACTATTATGTCCTCAATGTTGTTTCCCCAAACTCTGCTTCACCCAAATACAGTCATATTCACACAGTGATAGATGTGCTGACGTGTTGATCAAATGCACACTTGGGTGACCACTGCCTGTGGACGTGTGCATGTGCAATATCTATATTGTGCACACTCTATACTCTTTCGTCGGTCTCGCTTGCAATTTTCACTCACACACAAACACACGCAGAGGTGACATGACATCACATTAGCGATCAACTCCGTGTTCTCCCTGGACAAAAAAAGTCCTTCTCCCCCTGCTGGCCAGAGTGTTAACCGGCCATCTCCAGCACAGCACAGCACAGCATAAACCACCGCTGGTCAGGACAGCATGATTTAATGGAACTCACTGACCTCTGCTCAGAATAAGCATCACTTCATCTGTTCTGGCTCACTGGCTAGACATGTGCTGATAAGATGGGGACGATAAAATTTGCTCTCTTGTTCACTAGGTCACGGTAGTTTCTCACCTCAGTTCCTCAATGAGGAAAATATCTACAAACTGTGTGCGTTCAAGGGCAAACATGAGCGATTTTATGCGCCGGGTCTGCCAAGAAAGAGGCTACGAGCTGGAGCAGCGGGAGAAGACCTGACCCACTAATAGGGCTGTCAGTTCTCAGCGCTGCTCCAACACACTTCCAACCCGACAGTTTAGTTTAGAACATAGCGGCCGGAACCATAAACCTGCTGAAGAGAGATTGACAGCCAGCTGCCAATATAGACAGACTGCTTAGTGCAAGCCTGCAATTCACGGAGGTTTAAAGAGACATTGTGCTTGCTTGCTCTTTAACCCTGAAGTCTTTCTGCCTTCTCAACGTTCCATACACCGTAAGTAGGGTTCAGACCAAAGATTCCCGACGAGACAAGACGAGACGAGCTGCGATGTTCTAAAACCTTACGACTGCGATTAAACATGTTGAATGCTCTGCGACGGCTTGCGATGGCTTGCAACTTCTAATTCACACCGCTGCAACTCGGTCTCGTCGCGTCGGAAATCTTTGGTGTGAATTGGGATTTACAGCTACCTCATCCAAGCACCACGCTTAAGTAGCAGAAATACATTCAGTTGGGGGCTGTTGTATGTCTGTTGTAATTTTATCTTATTTCATACAACAGTTGTGGAGATAAATAGATGAATAAAGGTGTGTGTGTGAGAGAGTGTGTGTGTGTGTGTGAGTGTACTGAATGTAATGGGGGTGGTTGGGTGCATGTGTTCGCATGTTGGGACATCAGTCAGTGGCAGGTGCCTGTGCTTTGTGGTATTTGTGGGGCTGGTTATTAATCTTGGCGTAGGCACACAGTCACAAATGCCAATCCATCAGCACGGCTGATTAATGCAGAGGGGGTGTGTGTATGTACCAGAGGGAGACAGGGGTTAAGGAGTCAAAGAGAGTGCATCCATGTCAGATGTGTCAGAGTTCAGCACTGATGCTCCTGTTTTAAAGACTGATGATCTGACATATGGTGTGTACACACACATGTAGACACTCAAAAAATAGACGGGACATTATCTGCATGCATAAGAGTGTTGTGTATGGTTAAGAGTGGGGGGGCACAGGGGATAATGCATGCGTGAGGGTTTGTCCACTAGGATCAGTGGTTGGCCTTATCATTATGGGATGTGGTTACTGTGGCCTATCTGTACTCCCATCTCAGTGATACCAATGAGAGAGGGCCTGCAGAGGGGACACCACAGACCACCCACACAGATCACAGAGCACGCTCAAGTGTGTGTGTGTGTGTGTGTGTGTGTGTGTGTGTGAGCGCGCGTGTGTGTGTCTCTATCTATCTTTTTTCCAATATGTGTAAGGGAGGTGGATAGAGTTCACAGCTCTGCCCTCTAGTCTCTGTTGACTCTCCAAAAAGCTGCCGCTTCTCCTGTTCCTTCCCTCCCCATGCACATCCAGCACAGAGAGACACGGCCAAGCTGGCAAGCTCTGTGTGTGTGTGTGTGTGTGTGTGTGTCTCTGTGTGTGTATGTGAGTTTCAGAAAGATGGTGCGTGTGTGCGTATGTGTATGTGAATGCGTCTGTGTGATGGGTGGAAAAGCGCATGCGTGTGTCCGTGTCAGTGTGTTTGTGTGTGTGTACTGTATGTGTGTGTGTTCATGTCAGTGTGTGTGTGTGTGTGTGTGTGTGTGTGTGTGTGTGTGTGTGTGTTCATGTCAGTGTGTGTGTGTGTGTGTGTGTGTATGTGTGATGGGTGGAAATGCGCATGTGTGTGTCCGTGTCCATGCGTGTGTGCGTTTGTGTTGGTGTCCGTGTGTGTGTGTGTGTGTGTATATAAACGGGGGATCTGAGTCTCCTCTCTTCAAAGTAGGATTTAGGAGAGTTTCCAGGAGAAATCTGAGCTGAGACGAAAGAGAGAGAGTCAAAGAAAGAGGGAGAGAGAATACTCGCTCTACTTCTTTTCCTCTCTCTTCTCCCTCTATCCTGTCTCAGGCTCTCTCTGCACTTCCAAAAAAGGAGACAGCTGTCAGCATAAAAAACAATCTTTTCTTCCTATATAGCATCTCTCTATCTGTTCTTTCTTCCTGAGCTGACAGTAACACTAACAGGCGTACAAATGACTGACAACACTGAACAAGAGTTATTACTCGAGTGAAGAGATCAACACAACACAGGTTTCACGCTAACTGGAAAGTCTCTTCTGCCAACACCTGTGAGCAATACTGCTGCACTCTGAAAGAAACCCAAGTGTGATTATTTTTTCCATGAACAGACAGATTCCACAAGCATTTTTGGCCTTCCGAATTTCCTGATGCCTCAGATTGATTACAGCCCAAAAACAGCTGATCTTATTATTGAATGTGCAGGTTTCTCCTCATTTTTGCTGACGTTGGAGAACCCAGGCAAACCTGTTAGCAAATTTGAATTTGCTCCGCAGGTCAGTCTGGTCTTTCAATACATACATACAGTAGTACATACATACATACATACACACATACTGTATATATACTGTATATATACATATACACACACACACACACACACACACACAAACACTATACGTATTTGTTAATGTGATGACAGATAGAGCAGGGGATTCAACACAACCAATAGCTGCTACTGGTTTAATCAGATACGAATGTGCAATCTGTTCGATCACATCTTTGATCACAATTGCTTATCAATAATAGGACAGGCTTTATATGAGATATATACATATATACATATATACATATACGGTTTAATACGGTATTTTCTTTGGAACTGAGTAAAGAACTGCTTCTAAAACCTTTACTTACAAGAAAGATCTGATTAATGCATTGAACGCTTAACACATGTTTCACAAGTGTAGCAATTTAAGTTGAATTTCACTGCTGGTTTACGCCTCTGGAAGTTGTAAGTCAGTGAAGCCTTTCCAGACCCACTATCAATCTCAAATGAGATTTGAGAAGCAGCCCTTGCAGAAGTTTATTATAAAATACTTCATTATTACTTAAAGATTAAAATCACTTACATTCTGCCCAGGTTCATATTCAGTAGGAGGTGAGAAAGTGGTTGGTTATCAACAGGCCAAAACATGTAGTGGTATTTAATTATTTTGTTTGTATTTTTCAGTCCAGGCTGTAGAACTCTGTGCCTGTCTCTAAGCTTCAGTCAAGCCAATTCTTGTCCATGAATTACAGTCTAGTTCTAGATTAAAAGCTTTTCAATGGAGATTTTCATTGTTTGTTTTTAGTGTAGGACTAGGCTTAATCCACGCACACGAAACTGGCCCATGAAGTCTCTGGTGTGAAGAGGCTTGTTAGCTTGGCTTGAACACAGCCAGAAATGCACTTTTCAGTGGGGGTGTTGGAGGTGCCTTGCATTTAGACAAACACAAGATGTTGATAGACCACACAAAGGTCATTACAGGTTTCTCAGAGCTACTCGTGTCTGAACACATGAAGGTGTGAGAGCAAAGAGGTAAAGCAGGCAGAACAGCCAGACGGACAAGCGAGAGAAAGAAAACAAAACATGAAAAAAGAAAAACTGCCATTTGACTCATGGCTAAAACACAAATTAGAGCGGTATGGTAATCCTATATCCATCTGCACACGCTCTGTCTGTGTGTGTCTGGCCATCCATGGGTGTATCTATGCCTGTGCATAGGTGTGTGTGAGAGAAAGAGAGAGAGATGCGTCTTTGTGGGGGGTAACTTCACATACCTTGAAAGAGGGCCCAGTGGAGATGCTCTGTGTGGAGATCTTAAACGGAGTGGCTCTCAGGCCCAGCGTCAGCTCTGAAAGAAAGGAAGCACAGAGAGCAACTGAGAGAGGAAGAGCAACTGAGAGAGGAAGAGCAACTTCATGTGCAGGGACAGCAGGAGCCCCTTGGCATGTTAACATAATTCCCTTAAGCCTATGGGAGCTGGTTGTTGGTGGTTGGTTTTTTTTTTTTTAAGGGGGGGGGGGGCATTTTAAGGCATAAGTGGATGTGCATGTGGGTTTGTGTTTATCTTAGGCTTTCTCAATGTGTGTGTATGTGTATGAGTAAGTAAGTATTAGTGTGTATACGAGACGTATGCATGTGTGTGTGTTGTGTTGTGTTGTGTGTAAGTTGGGAAAGCATTGCCCATTACTCAGTTACGTAAGCTGCCACTGTGGCACCAGCAGGGAATCTTAAATCTCACCGTGGGGACTCATCAACACACACACACGCACACACACACATGCGCGCGCACACACACAAGCTTACCCCAAGCTATGTAAACACACTGAGACTTCTCTTTCCTTGGCTCACACTCTAACACACACGCATGCCCACATTAAATGGCAAAACAAAAATCCCTCATAGATGGATGGTGCCCATTTCATGCATTAGAGTGTCCGTGTGTGTGTATTACTGCACATACTGTCCACCCATGAACCAAAACATCCCAAAGGACAGAATCACTAAATCAGTCTCTACCTGTTGCACACTCACTCTGAACCCACTCCTGGACACACACACAGACACACACAAGAGGACAATTCCATAAAAGGCAGATTAGACAGTAAACTGGATTCCAAATGTCGAAAACATTACAGCTGATAGGACACCCTCTCTCTCTTTCTGTGTGTGTATGTGTGTGTGTGTGCATATATGTAAGTGTGTGTGTGTGTGTGTGTGTGTGTGTGTGTGTGTGTGTGTGTGCGTGTGTGTGTGTGTGTGTGTGTGCGTGTGTGTGTGTCTTGATTTAATGCTGGTTGTATTTGCGGAGCCTCTGAGGTAGACCAAAAGACCTTGTGTGAGACTGCTCTGCTGGAGCCTGGACTGTCTCTTAAATAAACAGTTTGGGTTAAGGACCTTTACGTACAAGCCAGAAAACAGCTGCTTGTGTGTGTGTGTGTGTGTGTGTGTGTGTGTGTGTGTGTGTGTGTGTGTGTGTGTGTGTGTGTGTGATGGGGTGCAGGTCTGTGTGAAGCCTTGTAGAACTTGAGGACACTTCTTAGGGTACAGTCCTTTCAAAACTTAATTTAAGTAGATGATCAGGTACACTACACCATCAGTGAAGTTCATATACAAACTACCAGAAGCAAACTAATATGTCAGTATCCAATGCAAAACTCAGAGGTAAACATAACCATGTTTGGACTACCACACAGCGTGCATAAATACTAACTCAGGTTGCAGGGTCATAAAGTCAGGAAACTGACCCATCCAGTGGCAGAGGTAATCTACCAAGATCAGAGTCCAACTCCTGCGCTTCTCCCTTAAAGCAAATAAACAGCGTCTAACTCATCTTCCTCATAGAACTCATCTTAACAGCAGATAACATCTGCACAACACAAAAGCTTAAGATCTACGAGGTCAACAGCCCACACCGGGAGACTGGGTCACTATGACACGGAGGTATCAGGAGCGCAAGCTTGGTGTCGGTCTCCATACGTGTATGTAAGGATGGTTGTGCTGTTGTGCCGTAATGAAGACAACCAGACAGAATTATTGTTCAATAAATCAATTGAGAA
>NC_085001.1:31560120-31667620 GCF_963854185.1 Sardina pilchardus
CAAGTAAAAGGAAATTAATTTGCTGTTGTAAGCCAATATACAAACACACACACCACACACACACACACACACACCTCAGCTGATACTCTGACACGTCTCAGGAAATTGAGGGTTTAAGAAGGGTGTGTACACTGGAATGGAGCGTATTCAAACTAACTTTAAAAATGACGTGTGCATTCATCAACCCCTGAACCTGATTTGACCGTAGGTGGACAGAGATGAAATGAGAATGTGTGTGTGTGTGTGTGTGTCCTCACCTGTTGGGTGCAGTTCTTGGTCCTGTGGAAGTGACTGACTGTTGAGCTGCTGGACCTGTGCTTTGATTGGCTCTTGCTCCTCTGTGCTCTCTCTCTCCACGTTCTGTGATCAGACGGAACATTGAGACAACATTTAGTGCTGGCTCTCACTGGCCACATCTCATTAGTCTCATCCACACACACACACACACACACACACACACACACACACACACACACACACACACACTAGTAAAAGGACACAAACACACACAAAACTATACAAGACCTCACATGGACACACACACACACACACAAAACTATACAAGGCCTCACATGGACACACACACACACACACACACACACACACACACAGCTTGAGCGGCACAGACCCAGCCATGTAACCATGCATAAACACAGTTGTGGTGACACAAAGGCTGATCTGAGGACAGGGAGGGGGACGTGTGATCCTCATCAGCACCACTGGGATGACAACTGTAGTGGCTGATTCAGATCACACCCAGCGTGGTGGCCACACACACAAACACAGAGTGGCGCTGACAAACCTTTATCCGCTCAGCCAACCCTGACTGCACCCCACCTGCCATGACAATAACCAATCAGCACCTTCCACAGCAGGACACGCACAGCTCAAGGCCAAGTGCATTTGTGTTGCAGTGTGTGTGTGTGTGGCCACTCACAGCTCAAAAGCAGGACGATCAGATACAGCTTTGCTCCCTCTGAATAGGGGATAAAGGGCAAAGAACTCTGCAGAGCGTGTGTGTGTGTGTGTGTGTGTGTGTGTGTGTGTGTGTGTTTCACTGTCTCTCCAAGCGAGATAAAAGCAAGGAGTTGAGCCTAGTGGTCTCTATTGAGAGTCCATGAGGAGAGACGATGAGGTCATGGCGAGTGTGACAAAAGCGGTCACTCACACACAATATTTTTTCTTTTCCTCAATTTTTCAAGCGTATTCTAGAGGTTAAAGTGCTATTTTACTGTTATGCTTTTGTGTTATTGTACTGTACCAACGTTATGGTAAAAAAACATAATAATTGAAATGAACTGAATGAGAGAAAGAGAAAGAAAGAGAAGGACAGAGGAAGAGTGGGAGTGAGAGGGAGTGAGAGAGAGAGAGAAAGAGAGAGGAGAAGAGAAAAAGAGAGATTCCTACACACAAAGACAAACACAATGGACGCATATCTACATAAAGGCTAAGGTACCGTAGGACACAGATATGTAGATACAGTACAAAGACGCAGGCAGATAGGGAAACACAAGAGCAAGGACCAAAATAGGACCAACTTGTCCTCCATGGGAAGAGAGGCCCAAATCTTTTTTCCAGGTCTCTCTTTTTTCCAAGTAACAACTGTAAATGTTTAAAGCGGTCAAAAAAGGCTCTTGGGTTGTGTGTCTGTGTGTGTGTGTGTATATCTATGTGTCTGAATGAGTTTAAATGCTGAGTGTAGGATGTGTGTGTGTGTGTGTGTGTGTGTGTGTGTGTGTGTGTGTGTGTGTGTGTGTGTGTGTGTATGTGTGTGTGTATTGTTTCTATGAGAGGAGAGGGAAAGGCAAAGGCTGTGACCTTGTCTACTGGCACTAAAGGGATTAGAGACCAAATTACAATCACCTGCAAACAAGAACTAATCACTCACCACTGTGTACTAGAAGTGAACTCTTTCTCCCTCTCCCAATCTTCCCCCCTCTCCTTCTCTCCCAATCTTTCTCTCCCAATCTTTCTCTCCCTCTCTCCCAATCTTTCTCTCCCAATCCCTCTCTTTCTCCCTCTCTCCAACTCTTTCTCCCTCTCTCCCAATCTTTCTCTCCCTCTCTACCAATCTTTCTCTCCCAATCTTTCTCTCCCAATCCCTCTCTTTCTCCCTCTCTCCAACTCTTTCTCCCTCTCTCCCTCTGTGTACTAATCACTCTACACTGTAAGTGAGTGGGCTGTAAACAAACACTAATCAAATTTACAACATGACACAACGTGTGTGTGTGTGAGAAAGAGCATGAGGAGGAAAGAGAGAGAGAATGTGTGTGTTCCAATCCAGAAGAGAGCCAAACTAGCCAGTGTCCATGTGTTGTGTGAGGGCTCGGTACAGGAGGGGACTGAAAGAGGCTGTGGGGGAGATGGAGAGATGACGGCAGTGAAGCTCCACACTCACTCATCCTCATTCAGCCCATTCACATGCCCCAGCAGGACACACACACACTACTCCACTCAGAGCGGCCGAGAGACAGACACAGTGAAACAGAAAGATGGAAAGAGAGAGAAATATGGAAATGAGGTGGGAAAGAGATGGAGGATACCAAAGGGCCAGCTCCTGGCCTCCGTCCTAGTGTGTGTGTGTGTGTGTGTGTGTGTGTGAATGTGTATGTAAGTGTGTGTAAGTGTGTGTGTGTGTTCTTAATTAAAGGTCTGACAAGCTGAACCGAGCTGACCCTTTAGCCAGCTACTGCTGACCACAGAGATCCACCCACACATAGCCACTATGCATACTGTAAGAAAACACACGCACACACACACACACACACACACACACACACAATGATAGAGTTGGTAAACATTCCATTCACACACTCACAATAAAACCATACTAGGCCATTCTATTTCTATTATATAAACCTGGCAGTGTATGTAAATGAAAGTGTACAAATGCATGCACATGGCATATTCATAAACATAGCAAATCCAAACACACATTTAGATAGAATCTGATTATCTCTCAGAGTGCACAAGAATAAAAAATCCACCACACACACACACACACACACACACACACACACACACACACACACACACACACACACACACACACACACACACACACACACACACACACACACACACACACACACACACACACACACACACACACACACACACACACACTTCTTTCATGTCATTTTCCATTTTCCATGACTGCACCGCTGAGGTCAACCACATACTATTAAGAGTGAAAAGGAGTAGCAGCCTCTGACACTCTGGCATCAAACCACTTTGGCTCACACAGTGGAGTACACACACACACACACAACATTATCATGAAGTCACATGCCCATCTTATTGATGCGCACACACACATACACACACCTCACTGTTCATCTGTATCCACAGGTTCACACATGTAAACCCAAACCTGAAGCCCGACTCAAATAATACATACTAGACACCTCTGCAATCCCATAATATCAATCTCCTATCAATCAGCTGGCCCCCTCCATATCACCCTGTGGGCAGTGTGGGCTCCTCTCCTCTCCTGGCGTGTGACCCTCTAAGAGCCTGACGGTACACACAGACCTGACTGATGCTTCTCTATCAAGAACACACATACACATGAAAACACCATCTTAAAGCAGATCTGTAAAACAGTCTAAACAGAGAGACAGACAGACAGACAGACAGACAGACAGACAGACAGACAGACAGACAGACAGACAGACAGACAGACGGGGAGGTGGGGGGTGCCTTTTACCTTTCTGTCGTGAAGTCTGTTCCCTCCACGAACCCAAAGGAGAATGAGAAGTACTCCACCTCCTTCTCTCTCCCTCACTGAGTGACCACTCCCCCACTTCCTCTCCACCCTCTTTGTGTACGTTGCTCCCCCCTTTCCACAAAGACCAGCTCCCTCTCCCTCTCCCTCTCCCTCTCCCTCTCCCTCTCCCTCTCCTTCTCTCTGCTTCAGTAGGTTAGCGATGGCTAACTCATTAACTCTCACAGGGGGCTTGTGCAGTCTCTCCTCAAGGCAATATAATCCTAACCTGACTGATTTTTGCCCATCTAACAAGACCTTGGCCCATATATAGGCCACTACTCAGAGAACAACAGAAAACAATAATGTACATGGGAACTGCAACTGTATGCACAAACTTATCCATTCAACTGCAAGGAGGCATATGGCAACACAAACCAGTTGATGCTACACCATTTTTTAAAATCTATATACGTATATATTTTTATAGACTCATGAATGATGCACTGATGAATGATCACTTGAACTTGTTGTACCTGTGACAATGACGATAAAGACCTATTCTATTCTAAAACCTTGACAAGTTTTATAGTCGTCAGTGCACAATGAATTTTAGTGTTGCACACGTGTGTGTGTGTGTGTGTGTGTGTGTGTGTGTGCGCGCGCGCAAAGTGTGTGTGTGTTACCTGTGTTACAAAGACTGTATGACTCACACAGATCATACCATGTTATCTAGTTCTGTGTTATCGCAGCATGATGATCTGTGTGCCTGAGCATGTTTGCACGCATACCCATGTACAGTGTATGCCTGCTTGAGTCCGCCTGTCTGAGATGGACAGATAGAGAGCCGTAAGATAGGAGGACCACGTACACACATATGATCCACACGCACGCACAGGCACACACATACACACACACACACACTCAAAATCCTACTGCATGGCTTCATCAACCTCAGCTTTGAACAAGGTATTTAAACATGAATCAAAAGTATCTGGTGAACAGTTTAGTGAGTGCAATATGAAGAGATGGTAGTGAGTGTGCCGGCTGGCATGCCAATGTGTTCCTGTTTTTCAGCCACCCAGTGGTGCACCAGCCTGAGCTGAGGGGCCTGTGCGGTCTTGTGCACACAGCAATGGTACCACCGCATGCAATATTTGTAAGAGTCCACACAGTGTCAGTATTGAGTCAAAAAGAGACAGACACTTCCATAGTGTCGACCCACACAGACACACACAGACAGACACACACACAGTGCCTATATAGAAGTAACTATTCGCCCCCAGATATTTCCCATTTCAATGCTTTAATAAATGGAATCCTTATCAATTTAATTTGGCCTTTTTGCAATAGTTTACCAAAATGACCTTCCAGAAAGGTGTCTTTATATTACTATCCTAGACAGATTCACTGCACTCAGGCGATCTCTAACTAACTCTGAGACTATTGGCACCAATCAGCTGGACCACTGTTGATTTAGATTAGTTACTTTAACTGCATGCAATCACTTATTTTGCATTATATATTTTTAATTAATTAACATAACTTTGTTGAAATCTGCTGTTGCTTCGACATTAGAGGGGATTTTTCTAAATGATTGTAAATTAAATTAATGAAATTAAATTAATTCAATTAAATTGATAAAGATTCCATTTATAAGTGGAAATATGCAGGGAGTGAATACTTTTTACAGGCACTGTATGGCCCATGCAGTCTACTTAAGTTACAGTCATCTGATTCAAGTTATTTAGAAATGTTCTGAATGGGAGTTTGTGTGACAAATACACAGTGAGACAGACAAACAGAGACAGAAAGAAGAGAAAGAAAGAAAGAATGAAAGAAAGAGAGCAAGAGCGAAAGAGAGAGACAGTGAGAGAGAGGGGCAGAGAGAGACAGACAGACAGACAGAGTATATGTATGTGTGTAGGAGTTAATGTTTGTGTGGCTCTGTTGAGAAACATTTTTTGCATTCTTCAACACCATCTTTGCTACCACAGACAGCATGGGTACGTGAGTCAGAGAGTGACAGCTTGTGTGTGTGTGTGTGTGTGTGTGTGTGTGTGTGTGTGTGTGAATGAGCACTGGATTAAGGGTAAAAGTATGAAAAAGCATGGTTGGACCACATTACAGGGTGTGGGCACACATGCTTTGGGGTGTGTGTGTGTGTGTGTGTGTGTGTGTGTGTATGTGTGTATATGTGTGTGTGTGTGTGTGTGTGTGTGTAAGTGTTAGTACTTGTCTCTGTATCCGAGTGTGTATGTGTGTGTGTGTGTGTGTGTAAGTGTTTGTACTTGTCTCTGTATCCGAGTGTGTGTATGTGTGTGTGTGTGTGTGTGTGTGTGTGTGTGTGTGTGTGTATAAATAAAGGTATAAGGGACAGATCTGAGGAAGAACTATAACAAGTTATACACATTCTGTATATGTAGGAACAAGAGTTTTGTAGAGGCAGGTCGTCTGTTCATGTGCGCATGTGTGTGTGTGTGTGTGTGTGTGTGTGTGTGTGTGTGTGTGTGTGAGTGTCTTCTGCACCGTTTCCCACATTCCTTTTGAAACCTCAGTCTTCATTGTTTGACAAAAACATGTAGTTAGAATCTACTGCTTCCATGGCGTGCAAACACACATAATTCTGTGGTTGAGAGTTTGTTTGTTATATGAGGACAATGCTCATCTCAGAGACATCTCACACACACACACACACACACACTAAGCTCATCCCAAGCATTCTCAGGAGCTTTAATTCTATCCATCTCTTGCCTTCCTCTCCCTTTGTCTCTCAGAGAAAAAGAACGCACTCACTTCTGAGTTTGGCCGGAGCTGCTCAGAACTCTGGGAAGGTCTCCGTTCCACTGGATGGCCCGAAATCTTCGCTGTAGCTCCTGTAGTAGTACACACGTACGCACAAACACACACACAAAACATCAGTTGGACAAAATCCATTATGGACACGGACACCCAACGTAAACTGGGTAGATTCCCATATTCATCCAAGCATGCAAACACACACTCACACTCACACTCACACTCACACTCACACTCACACTCACACTCACACTCACACTCACACTCACACTCACACTCACACTCACACTCACACTCACACTCACACTCACACTCACACTCAAACTCACCCTGGATCTCTTGCTCTCTTTCACGACGGATTGCAGCTCTGATCAGTTTCCTCTCCTCATAGTTCATGGCTCCTCTCAACTTAACACACAAACACACACAGAAGTTACACTGACGCAGCCAACTACAAACAAAACTACACGCAAGTCATGTCAAACACTCTTTTTTGTGTGTGTGTGAGTGTGTGTGTGTTGTTCTTACCATCCTTGTGAGCTCCTCAATGTCATGGATGGACTGAAGCTTTCCTGACAATACATTCAATGACTCTGCCAGTTCTGACCTGTTAAACACGCAAACACACAGAAAAAATAACAGCTACTTCAGGTTGTTACCTTTTGCCTATTGCCTATATTCATACATAGGTGTGCATGGAGACAGAGATTTGGGAGAGCAGTATGATGTGTGCCGGTATGTGTGTGTACAGATCTTGCACATAAGCGTAAATGTGAAATGACCACTGTATGGCTAACAGTAGGTATTTGGTTCCTTGCATGTGCGTAGTGTGACTGGTGTGTGTGTGTGTGTGTGTGTGTGTGTGTGTGTGTCTGTGTCTGTGCGTGCGTGCACGGACCGGTGCTGGTTCTCCTTGTCGTCGTGGTGATGGGGGCCATGTCTGAAGCGCTTGCTGCGGAGGGCTGCTTCCATGTCCTCGATCTCCCGCCGGCGAAGCTCCCGGATGGCCGATCGGATCACCCGCCGCTCCTCCAGGTCCAGCGTCCCCTCCAGCTGAGGGACAGAGAGAGGGGGGAGAGATTAGCCAATCAGTGACCTGAGAGAGACACCGAACAGGTCACATCGAGTGAGGCCATCATTTGTGGAGAAAGGCCTACAACTTAGACTCTACATGCATGCACATAATGAAGTACAGTACATAAGAATACATCTGTGCAAGTGTGTGTGTGTGTGTGTGTGTGTGTGTGTACACTGGCATGCCATAATGTACCTGTATACCTATAACCCTATCTATGTGTTAGTGCATGTGCTGTGTGTGTGCTGTGTGGGTAAACACACCGCAGCAGCTCAGTTCACACCACTACGCTTCATTCCTCCACTGTGTTCATACAAACATTAGCCTGACAGCTCCAGCCCATAATCTCCACGCTTAGCTGCCGTGGAGACGGGCCCTCTGGCCTGACGCATCGGACCGAAACTCCACCCAAACAGCAGCGCAGCACGTTCAGACACACCAACCACTCCACCAGCCAGAGGCCAACACACACTCACAGGCATTTGGGACCCTTCCCTGCTGCACTTTTCTAAAACCATTATCACATCAAAAAGTTAATACTTAGTTATAATAATTATATAAATAAATATACAGTGAGGAGCACATGTATTTGATACCATGCTAAAACAGGAATATAAAATCATCATTTGACAATTGATCTTAATGCCTTAATTAAAAAAAAAAATAGTAAAAATCAAACCGCCAAGGACACCAATTTTCTTTGTGATTGAAGAATGTATCGTAAATAGATAAATGTTTTCCTTAAATGCTAGGGGAAGGAATTATTTGACCCCCTATGTAACCCTATGGGAATTTAACACATAGGGTTAACATAGGGGCAGGCAGATTTTTATTTTTAAAGGCCAGCTATTTCATGGATCTAGGATATTATGCATCCCCATAAATTTCCCTTGGCCTTTGGAATTAAAATAGCCCCACATCATCACATATCCTTGACCATAGCTAGAGATTGGCATGGTGCTTTTTCCAGTTGGCCTATTAGCCTGTTGATTTGCATTGAGCTCAATGAGCATCAAACAGGCTAATAGGCCTACTGGAAAAAGCACCATGCCAATCTTTAGCTATGGTGAAAGGTATGTAATGATGTGGGGCTATTTTAATTCCAACGGCCAAGGGAACTTTATCAGGATGCATAATATCCTGAATCCATGAAATAGCTGGCCTTAAAAAATAAAAATCTGCCTGCCCCTATGTTAACCCTATGTGTTAAATTCCCATAGGGTTACATTGGGGGTCAAATACTTCCTTCCCCCTAGCATTCAGGAAGAACATTTATTTCTTTACAAAACATTCTTCAATCACAAAGAAAATTGGGGTGCTTAGCGGTTTTATTTTTACTATTTTTTTTAATTAAGACATTAAGATCAATTGTCAATTGATGATTTTATATTCCTCTTTTTAGGCAACTTTAGCATGGTATCAAATAAATTTTCTCCTCACTGTAGGTTCAATGTTTCCTTGCTTTTTCAGTCAGGGCGTATGTGAATGTACAGTACACGTTTTGTACAGACTGTGCTGAATGAGAGCAGAAGCATGTAATTTGTACCTGACATTTGTTCCCTTGATGAGTAACTGCTCATCTGCTATTATAGTAAAAGCCTTTCAATTCCAGCTAACCTTTGGACTGGCTCTGCTACTGACTTCACTTACTACATCTAGTTGTGCATTCTTTGATTCAAGATGGTGGCAACTTTTTAATTCAGAACTGAACTATTCAAATAGCATGCGAGATCGCGACACTGCGCGACTGATATCCTCCCGCTACGCACACAATGTATGTTATAGAGAAGGAAATAATACTGTAAAATAATGAGGAGAGGAGATGGGCCACCAAGACGGCTATAGAGCCCTGATCACCTCCACAAGAAGAATGAAAGTGTCACTTCCACCACATTGAACAAAACACCTACACACACGCATAACTCAGATCCGTCTCCCTGTAGTGTTAGCCTCATCACCTCTCTCTCTAACACTGACAGATCATAGAGAGCACATCCATGAGCAGCATAGGGAGAGCTTCAACAGGCAGCCCCGGTTTGAGACGTGCGTCTGCACTTTCTTAACCTGCCCTGATAAGATCTGCTCTTATCTGATCACAGAAGACAAACGACCTGATGATTACGCACACGCCCATTTACACACACACACACACACACACACCGGTGCACACACCCTAAACGCAGTTCACACATACGTCACATGGAGCCATTTAGTGACCCAGGTTCACACCGTTTACTGGCCAGTGGCGCAGTGCTAATGAGCAGGTGGGGCCGGAGGGTGCTGTAGGGGGCGTGAGTGCAAGCTTTAGTGGACACTGTGCCAATTGGTCTGTTACACACACACACAGAAGTGAGTGAGAAGTGGCAAAATCAACACAACACACCTTTCACCTGGACACCTGCCAAGTCTCACAACCACACAGTCATACACCTAGGAAAGACATTAGTCTCCCAGACATGCTGAAACAGCAGCAACATGAGTCAGTGACGCACAAACAAGGTGTGTGTGTGTGGGGGGGATACCTATTTGCATATCCCAAACAACTGTAATTTAAAGTTGTTTGTAATGAGGGAACTGATTGTGTGTGTGTGTGTGTGTGTGTGTGTGTGTGTCTGAAAATGTACGTGTATCTCAGAGTGGATGTGTGTCTCTGTGTGTGTATGGATGTGTATACGTGTGTGTGTGTGTGTGTATGTATGTATGTATGTATGTATGTAGAATGCAGGTTTGTTATTACACCTTACACTGAGAGAGTTTGGGGAAGGCCAGAGTCCAACCACACACTCAAACATAAACACACATACAAACACACTTCCTGTGAGTCACTCCAACGGTCACCTTCAGCACAATGCATGAATTCAGAGTCCTTTTCAGACTGACCACACGGCATTCAGCACTCACAACGGTGGAATCATTTTCTTTCCCTCCCTCCTGCTTCCTCTCGCTCTCACACACACACACACACACCCACACACACACACACTGAAGGCAATGTGAAACCATCACAGGAAAAACTGTAAAGGCTCAACAGGCAAAACTCTATTTGTGTGCACGTGTGTTTATATGAATGTGTGTGAGTGGTGTGTGTAAACAACAGCGAGATTGAGTAGCTGAAAAATAACGAAGGAAAGAGGGGCGCTGACTGTTATGAACACTGAACATGAACGACCTTTAGGACTTTGTGCTCAGCATACAGTGCAATTCATAAGCTTATTGCTCCCATTCTGCTTCCCTGGCCAATGGAATGATGTTGAAGCCATGACTCTTCCAAGCAAACGTTTGGAAACACTCTTTTTATGACTTTTTAAAGTGGGGTTATGCAATAAACAAAAAGAGTAAACAAAGCAAAATGATTCATATTCTAGGCTCTTGGAAGCAGCCAACTTTTGCAATGATGACAGCATTTGACACTCTTGGCGGTCTCTCCCCCACCACTCATCCACTGACTATTTCACTATGCTGGTTACGGTGATGCCAAGAGTAAGCTTACACAAAGCAGTCCTAAAGGTAAATGGAGACTATTTTGAAGAATCTGATACATGAAACATATCTGTTTTTGTAACCAAAGAAAACAAAGTACCATATGCTTCAAGAATCAGATGCTTCCAATCAACCTCCGTTTAACTTTATGACTGCTTTGCACACTCTTGGCATCATCATAACCAGCCCTATCAGATGGTCATCCAGAATATTCCTCGATTAACTTGAATGAATGAACAGCAGCCAACAAGTGCTGAACAAATATGGGAATTCCTTCAGGATTGTTGGGAAACCATTCCCAGCGTCTTACTGATGATGGTTGAGAGAATATTAAGTTGGCTTCGTTCAAGAGCCTTTGCTTAAACACAACACGCTCTATTTTGTTTACTACAAAAGCCCACGTGAGTTTATTCAGAGTTTTGGGTATTCGGTTATGTTCTACATTGTAAAAAGTCAGAAAAAGAGAGACCCATAAAGGAGTAGATGCTGCGTGTGGCCCTCTTTCTCCTGCTGAGGACGGCAAGAGTGAACCAAAAGGAAAATGAGTGGCAGAAAATAACACTTGGAGAACGGAGAACAGGCTGGAGTGAACGAGAGAAAAGAAGACGACAGAAGAATATCTAGCTGAAGTCTGGTGACATTATGCTGAAGACAATCATCTTCTGTGACCCCTCTCTCCCTCACACTCACACAAACACAACGTTTACGCCAGGGTTCCCAGCCTGATACGCTGGGAACTCGGCCTCCCCATAAATACGGGCATTAATGAGCACACTCTCGAGCCCCACTCTCCTCGGGCAGCCCGCCAGAGATGGCAGCAGATGATAACGAGAGAAACATCTGCATGGCGCTGGAAAAAGAGACGAGAGCAGGAGCCCAGGAGATGACAGAGAATGTCAATGGGATACCCAGACCCAAGGGTTAGATCATAGGACAGCCATGCTGTAATAGACGGTCAGAGAGAGAGGGATGGGGAGTCAGCAGAGGAGATCCATCCAGGATGATGTGATGGTTAGATCATAACGCAGTAATGTTAATAAAGTCCACTTTCACTGTAGCGCTAACACTGCCAGAGTGGCGGAGGGGGCCGAGGCGAATAAACAAGAATTATTTCTGTCCAGGCGGCGAATGGCCTCAGATAAACATCCTGCCCTGGTCACAGTTCTGATTGTTAGCACACACACACACACACACACACACACACACACACACACACACAGCAAAGGAACCACAATTACAGCTAGAGGCCGGAGATGGACCAGCTGGACAGAGGCCGAGATAAAGCCCACAGAGATAAAACCCAGATGAGCCGGGGAAGAGATGCACATGAAAGGAGGAGAGGAGAAGGAGCAGTACAACCAGCTCAAGTCACACACACACATACACACACACACACACACATCTGACAGTTGACTAACACACACCATCTCATCTGTGCTCACTCCTACTCGGTACAGAATGGTGGCTGTACATTCTCAGCGAGGGCGGTGACAGGGCACTTCCTAAGGCACTGTGCAATTCCCGTCAACACATCAGACGGGCCGCCATATCTGACAGGCCCACAAGATGATCCAGACACAGACACTGTAATAGCAGAGGACGATGATGATGGACAGCTCTGCAAAACCAATCATAGTCTGGCTTCAAGACAGGACATGACTGAGAGCACTGTGTCACATGTGTGCTGCAGTATGCTACTGTAACTGTTAAAGATTAGGAGGAGGTTGACTAAAAAAGCTCCGAGTCACTTCCTCAAATGAGTCACAGGGCCTCCATGTAACGCTGGAGATCAGACAGCACTCCAAACCCCTGATTACAGCTCAATAACCACCAATGAGCACCCGGCACCTCCTCTGGGCCACAACCGTCTCCTTCACTCTCCCCTCCTCCCCACACAGCACTCTCCCCGCGGCCAGGGGCTTCCTCGGCTATGTCGGTTGCTCTTCTTCCCACAGTCTTCCCCTCGCTTTTATCACTCGCTGTCCTCCCCCATCTCCTTAATCCTACTTCTCTTCTGCACACTCTTCACATCTCTGCAGCGCTCCAAACTGCCTCGCCCTCTGCTGGGTTTTTTCACCCTCTAATCTAATTGGCTGATAAATCCAGAGTGCTTAATGGCAAGCCCATAGCAGAACACATTACTGCAAAGGCATCTGAGGTAAACAGAAGCCGTGCAAAAGCAAACATCAGTTCAGAACACCTTTATTAGCACTCTTGCAGAGAAATGTGTGTGTGCGTGTGTGTGTGTGTGTGTGTGTGTGTTCACTCTCTCCTCCCCCTCCTCTGACCCTTGATGACCTCTCTGGCCCTTGTCCTTGTCTGAGAATGCCATCAGTCCTAGAGCAGTCTACTCACCTCCTGACCGTCTGAGAAAGAGAGTGTGAGTTTGAGTGTGTGTGTGTGTGTGTGTGTGTACGCAGGTGAAAACTGCTGATGGAAAAAAGTGAACGGAATGGAATGTAATTGTGCTTATGAGAACATGATATTATATCGCCATTAAGGTGTGAGAGAGAACAGGAGAACAAGAAGATGTCTATCAGAGTGAGTTCATGTTTGTGTTCACAGTGTGGCTAATGGCTAAGCAGCTATTTGCTTGAGTGAGTCAGTCTCTATCAGCTCAGCATAGATTTTACCTTATAAGGGATGTGTGTGTGTGTGTGTGTGTGTGTGTGAGAGCGAGAGGGGAAGAGGCCGAGGGTGGGAGAGAGGGAGTAACGGAGGGAAAGTCATCAGAGGAGTGACAGATACTGGTCATTCTGTGAGTCTTGATAGCAGCGCTGCTGGCATGTGGCCAAGTGTGCGGGTCGGAAAAAGGGAATGAGTTTGGGGAGGGGAGCAATATAAGTGTCCACACGCATGAGGGTCAGAGAGAAGGAGGGACAAACAAACACACTCCCGCCGCTAGACTTGTGGGAACAATCCGGATCTCTCCACTCTGTCATCACAACTGTCTCCTCCTACAATGCCTGAACAGCAGACATTCTGTTCCTCCATTCTCCTCCTTTCCTCTCCATCTGTCGCTCCCTTTCCCTTCTCATGGCAACAAGTGTGTGTGTGTGCATGTATGTGTGTGTGTGTGTGTGTGTGTGTGTCTGTACAGTATGTGTGTGTGTACGTGTGCGTGTATGTGTATGTGTGTGTGTGTGTGTGCGTGTGTCTGTCTGTCTCTGTGTGTGTGTGTGTGTGTGTGTGTGTCTCTGTGTGTATGTGTGTGTGTGTCTCTGTGTGTGTGTGTGTGTGTGTGTCTCTGTGTGTGTGTGTGTGTGTGTGTTGGAGAGGATACAAATTAAAATAGTAAAATCTGACTGTAATGGTCTGTTTCTGTTTCATGTTCAAGTTGTATTCTCTTGTAATACATTTTTGTCTTGTGTTTAAAGACACAGAGATTGAGTGTTTGTTTGTGTGTGTGCATAATATGGTGCTCAAACTGTTGGGTGCCAAGCTCAGATGTGTGCGATGACCTGCACAAAACCACTGATGAATGCAAAGGACATGGCACACTTTTGGACAGGAGCGTGACCAGGATGACCTACTAACATCCATCTCACATTCCCTCTCACACACACACACACACACACACAAGCACACAACAAGCACACAAATACGTATACATGCACACGCAGAAGTGGGACAGACGGCGCTCCACTTCTCAGTGCTGGCAGAAGCACTATTGTCTTTCAGGCTCCTCGGCAACAGCACACACCATTCATCGCCATGACGACATCCACTGTGGTCTCATCGCTGGAGACGGACGGGCTAGGGGTGTGGGGCCACAACTGACACGGACACACATACGCACACATATATTCTCTTGCATACAAACAAACAAACAAACAAACAATGCAACAGGCAAAGAGCCTCAGTCTTAATGGAGATGCCTTCTCTCCCCTCCTCTCGTCTCGTCTCTCTCTCCACTGCTCGATCACCAGGCCCTGCCCTGTTCTACCAGTCCAGTCTCTGGGGGAGCAGCCAGAGGCCTGAAAGCCAAACAGCAGCTTCCGCTGTGGGAGCACAGGAAATGCCTGCACCAAAGGGATTCTCTCCCGCTCGCTCTCCCTCACACATGCTTTCATAGGTGCACAAAACACAGCTCGTGCAAGCCACCACAAACATAAGTCCAACGTTCTCCGCTCTCCCCCAGTCTGGACAGGTGCTAGCGCAATAGAGATGTCCACGGGTCTTGGGTGGGTGTGTGTGTGTGTGTGTGGAGGAAGCAGACAGAAACCTGAGCCTCTTCCTGCAGATGAAACACTCCCAGAGTCCTGCAGACCGGGGCCTGGACAGGGCTGCTGCGGCTCGTCACCGCTCTCTTGCTTCAGGGCCAAAAACAACCCACCACGTCAGCTCTTCATCACTCTGTTATCACAGAGCACAGTAGCATGTACATGCTTCCTTATGTGTGTGTGTGTGTGTGTGTGTGTGTGTGTGTGTGTGTGTGTGTGTGTGTGTGTGTGTGTGTCCAAAGCTCTGGAGTAACGTACTGTTCTAAAGGCCAAGTCAGGGCTAAATAAAGGGGAAGATGAAAAGAGGTCTTTATTTAGCAATACTGGGATCTGACCAACAAATATTTGAAGACAAGATTGAGACATACAAGACATGCAGTCTCTCTAACTGCACTTACTCCCAAACACCCGCCAAAAGGGCCTCTCCAAGGCCTAAACACCTGTTCATTGTCATTGACCACTGACGTCTGCACATGCACACACACACGCTGCCTTAATTGGACAAAAGGTCAGTTGTAGCCCTTTAGCCCTAGGGAGCCATCCCATAAGTGCCTGGAGTTTCAGGTGTGCTGACAGGCTAGAACCTGCTTTTGAGGAATATGCAATGGGACAGAGTTCCTCCTCTGTGGCTGGTTATGTCACAAATCTTTTTACCGTTTACATTTTCAAAACAAACTATGTTTGTCTTGAACTTTTCATCCACATAGAAAAGACTGGTAGAAACACAACTGCTAGGTCTTTTTGAAATCGAATTTCTAGCATAACTTATGCTGCAAGTGATGGCCTACAATGAAACAAGATTATTAACATAGCGATGGCAGCATGAGATGAGACAGCACATGAGATGGCCAAGCGCAGCAAAACGTGGTTTGGGTGAAAAGTTGAGCAAAGCTAATTAGTACATACTGTAGCCTACTCAGCGCAACTCAGAACATGGCTTTAAAGGGTGGAGACTAGACCTCCATGAGAGTGAGACGTGATTGGATAAAACTGGGACTGTGGGTCACGTGCCTATTCCAAAATGTCACCTATGATGGTAACAGTTGTGTTCTCAGGCATTGCACTGAATTTCACTTGTGACTGTGTGTGTGTCCTGGCTGTTAGTGTGCATAGGGCCCAAGAGATTATACATTTTTAAATCTGCTCCTGAAAAATATAACCACCAGCCCATCATAACACGCAAAACACACACACACACTCAACGCAAACAGCTGAAAATAAACTTAGACAACAGGAATTCCAGAGCTGCAGGAAACTTTTCACATTTCACTCTCCCCAGAGAATCTGTGACATTTGAAAGCCTGAGACAGAGAAAGGCCACGAGACGGAGAGGGAAAGAGAGAGACCAACCACCAAGGGCTGCCAGAACAGTGAAGGGGGGCTCCTCCAAAGTAAACTTATTGCTTGGAGCTTAGTGAGACTTTTGTTGCCATTTTGTCTGTACAGCCCTCATCTCCCACCTCTCTTGCTTTTACCCACCCAGCCACCCACCCACCCACACACAAACAAATAAAATCACGCAGGTCTTCACATGAGAAATGGCTATTTTTACATGAGAATCTCCTTGGGCAATCAGAATCTCAACCACAAACTGCAGTATACAGTATAATGACTACAAGATTGGCCTGCCCAATAAAGTGGACTGGTTTCTGAGGAAAACCAGACAACTCACTTGTGAGACACAGATAGGTGTGTGTGTGTGTGTGTGTGTGTGTGTGTGTGTGTGTGTGTGTGTGTGTGTGTGTGTGTGTGTGTGTGTGTGTGTGTGTGTGTGTGTGTGTGTGTGTGTGTGTGTGTGTGTGTGTGTGTGTGTGTGTGTGTGCGTGTATAGGGTCCTCTCTTTAGCCTACTGGTGGGTGTGTGCGTGTGAGCAGGAGGGTGTGTGCATGTGTGTGAGCTTCCACGTGAGTAATCTCCCTCCCTGGAATCTCATTTCATCCGAAGTCCGATGACAGGTTCAGACTAGCTCCCTCAGGAGAGGCTCACACACACAAGGATGACCCGACCCCTCTCTCTTTTCCTGTGTGTGTGTGTGTGTGTCTTCTCATTGAGTCATTAAGACTTGACAAGCAGGTGCTACCTACATAATGTTCCCACATACATCTCTGAGGTTGTCGGCAGGTTTCTGTGTGTGCTGTGTGTGTGTGCACGTATCAAGTCTTTCAAACATCTGTGTCTCCCAAACTATAAGAGCTGTGAACCCAACAGCCCAACTACCTAGGTTTGTGCATGTCACACACATAAACACAGATAACACTCCCTCTCTTTCAGTCAGTCACCCCCCCCCCCTCCTCCACACACACACACACACACACACACCTCAGTGGTCTGAGAGGAGGCATTCAGGGGGATTAGAGCAGTCATATGCCCTCAGCTATTAGCTCATTATGTGTGTGTGTGTGTGTGTGTGTGTGTGTGTGTGTAGAGTGAAAGAAAGAAAGAGAGTTTGTGGTAGTGTATGTGTTTGCTTGAAAAGGCACCTTCTGTGAGTGAGTGGGAGTGTGCATATAAGGTCGTGTGTGTTTGTGTGTTGGGGGCAGAAACGTGGAGGTGTTGTTGTCGTGTTGTAAAACTCCAACTCCACCCTGACACTGATCCTGCAGTGGGCTGCAAATGTGGGTCAGGTCCACGTGTACAGAGCTCTCTCACACATCTCACCCACACACACTAAGGCCTTTAGAACAGAAACAACACTTGTAAACATACACATAGCGCCCCCCTCCCCCTTCACTCTCGCTCGCACACACACACACACACACACACACACACACACACACACACACACTTACCTTCTACTATGTATGCTACAGGCAGAGTTGTCTTAAGCAAAGCGAGATGCAGGGGGGCAGAGAACAGAGAATAGATCAAATGGCAGAGTGAAGAATGTGAAAACCAGAATTGAATATTCGGGGTCAGGGTCCTCATGAACAGACCACCTACACTGTACATATAATTCATATATGAGAGCACACCTGTGGAAGTAAGTATTTCATTTGCCTATTTGTCTATACAAGCCCGCAGGGGGTTGTAGTTCTAGGCTTGTCTGGGAGTGTCAGGCCTGACCATACTGTCAGGCCAAGACAAGTAAGATGTGCTGATGTCAACAGCAGCCTTCATTCAAGATTATGTTTGATTAAGGTGTGATTTGTTTTCTTACCCATTTGAATTTCACAAAGGAACCACAAACAGATAGCCTAGAAATCTAGACGCACCCTAGCGGCCGGCTTGCCAGGCTAACAAACAGCTACAAAAAGAGACAAATTCCTCAGGAATTTGGTGGACACTACAAATTCCCCTCATAATAGGTGAGCCTGTGAAATGTGGTAAACAATAACTGACTCAAAGACTGGATAGGGATTAAAACAGTCTAAGTTGTATGAGGGAGTTGAAGAAACGGCTATATGGTCAATGGTGCAGCACAGAAAGTGATTGGCTAAATAGATTACCAGCTCATTTGTAAGCCAAGAGAACCACTCACTGGCAATCGCTCAGAGAGGATTACCTCAACGGCTAAAAACCAATGGGGTCTGACTTGCTGGAGAGGCATGACGATGGATTTACTCCTATGCAGACCTAAGACTGACCCCCCCCCCCCCAACACACACACACACACACACAGCTGACCTAGTCAGACACACACAGGACAGCAAAGGCCAGTGACCTGTGCATAGTTTTCTCACCCAATTCTTTTCCCATACATGGACCTAAGCCATATTTCATTAGTCCAGTCAACATACACAGGCAGGCAAGCTGACAGAGAGAGAGAGAGAGAGAGAGAGATAGAAAGACAGGCTACATGGCTGCTAGGTTTTCTAGTTTGATTTGACTGACCGGTGGAAGGAAGTGACCTGAAAGGGAGCAAGAAACCCTCAGCACCTCAAAAAGCATGTCAATGCAGCTCGGCTTTCACCCACGCCTTCATCTCATTCCCACATCACATTCCTCCACCATTCACCACACACACACACACACACCACACACAAATTAAGTTCAGAGTATGAACCTTACAGGGCATGAGTGAGAGTCTCACTCTATTTGAGAGAGTGTGCGCGTGTGTATGTGTGTGTGTGTGTGTGTGCGTGTGTGTGTGTGTGTGTGTGTGTGTGTGTGTGTGATGGGATGTGAGATTGCTTGCTAGGAATGTGATCCGCGAGGATAGTGGAACATTCCAAAAGGCCCTTTCCAGAAAAGGGAAAAATAGTGATGCAGGCTAGAGTTTGAGGGTATGCAGTGGGTGCGTGGGTGTTTGGGTGTGTGTAAATGAGAGGTGATTCAGCTTCAGTTGACAGGTCCTCTACTTTCCTCTCTGTGACCATGAGCTTGTGCATTTCCAACAGCTTACACATTTTTGACCCGTTTCCTTCCTGCCATTCCAGGCCATTGTCTGTTTTGGTGGACTTGTGAGTTTGCACATATGATGACTCAGCCCCAGTCCGTCTCATGACCGCACTTCTGTGTGTCTGCAAGAGCATGCGGAGGCCTGATGAGTCAACCCTGTTGGACAGGTCTGTCACACATCTGTCTGAGAGGCTGGGGAATGGGGTTAGGTGTGTACACTGGCACGTACAGTCACACACACACACACACACACACACACACACACACACCTATACATCACGCTAAGCCCCAGGCAGTCAGGAGCTTTAACTAACAGATAGTGCTTTGGGTCTCACACGGCTGACACAGCAAACCAACAAACTTAAGTCGGTGTGGGGCTGTCTTATTTCACATATCTATCTGGGCATTTATTTGTGAAGTAGCGGAGTGAAGGGTCTATCTAGCGCAGCCCTGCTGCATGTGCCACACACACTGTTACTGTTGCATTTATTTTGTAATTAAATTACATGTATCTCGTTACTCCCCAACACTGCGTACGGAGTAGAGGTATGAGACACTTGCACTGGTGAGCTGACTAATTACACACTGGACACCAGGCTGGGGCTCTGCAGGCTACGCTGGCTGGATCTGGTGAATAACAGCTTGTCATGGCAACCGATCTGGAGAAAACGGGCTACAGCTCAGTAGAGATATGTAATGACTGCTCACGCGGTTGGTTACTTGGCATCGGAATAAGCGCCAGTTAGCTGAACAAAAAGGACATGTAAAACCGTACATTTGGAAGCATTCTGTGTACTGGAAGCATTAGCCGTCTTCTAGTTCTAGTAGTGATACAGACCCAGAATGTATAAAGGACAGCTGTGCATCAGCAGAACGTGTGCTTGTCGTCTAGGACAGGACAAGGAAGAAAGCTAAAACATTTGTCCAGCGAGAACATGCTCAGGATCAACCCCTAATGATTTGTAAATGTGCGCAGCAGACCAGTAAAGGGGAACATGTCAGTAGCCGACCAGCAGCTGGATGAGATAAACCACCTGTTCAGCCTGTGTACACATCTTCCAAGAGTCTGTTTACTGCATTAAAAGACCTCAAGAAGTCTAGGGATTAAGGCAATCTTTTACAGCTGCTGTGTGTGTGTGTGTGTGTGTGTGTGTGTGTGTGTGTGTGTGGGGGTTACTGGACTAATTCAGGGAGCAAAGGGGATTACTTTCCCACCTGCGTCCGGGAGATACTCGAAGACATGATGGCAGGCTGCGTCTGAGACCCTCCTGTCCTCTGATGTGGATGTGATAACCTGATGTTTGTGTTTGTGTAGGTGTGTCCCTGTCCCCGTTGAATGTGCCCTAAACTGGGCCTTCAGCCTTGGACTTGGGAGAGACAAATTTAACATGTTTAATGGACTCTGGATGTCCCACGTTCAACTAGCCCAGACTCAGCTAAATGATTTCATGAGGAACCACAACTTTTGTCTCCTCTGAAAAAATAAGCTAGGCTACGGTACGCTTGAGAGTGAGGGTGATGTGATGTGACGTGGAGAGAGTAAAAGGGGAAAATAGGAATGGAAAAGCGGAGGGCTATATGTGTGCGGGGCAGATTACGTAGGGAGAGACGTCGGTCAGCATCTCATTTCCTGAAAGGAGTCTGCCATTCCAAGTCATACCCTGTTTGGCTTTGGAATTCCGGTAGAACACAAAAAAGCTTTCGAGATCCCCTCCCAAGCACGCTACAGCCCGCAAGCCCTGTTCCTTCTGAGGCGATTCAGGCACATATGTGTGCCGCCATCTCCCCACAGAGAGAAAAACGCTCAACACAACATTCCCCCGCGGTCCGGCATTCCGGCCACCACATCCCGACCATAGTTTAAACCGAGCTCATCTGCTTGCCGGTGTCTTTCCGGCAGGTGCTACAAACACCTCGAACTTAAAACGGGTTAAAGTCAAATGTGAGCCCTGGTACGCAGTGAGAAAAAGTGCCCCATATGCTTCCAAAACAATGGCATTTTGGATAGCGTTAATTTTCCATCTCCCGTAGCTCTTAAAAACGAAAACAAACTCACCAAATTTCGTAGAGACGGTTCGTCCAAGGTTGAGTAGTTTATATCGGTCATGCTTGCTGCCGGTCACCGCCGGGACACCGGTCCAGTCAGAAAGTTTCAAGTTAAGTCAAGCTTGGTGAATATCTTCCCAGACAGCTGATGATCTTTCTTTCACCACGCGAGGAGAAATCTCTGAACGAACAGTAACAAAGTTGCAGACTTGGTGTCCCAGAAGGCGGTCCGTTTGAAACTTCGCCCACAGGTTTTGCTACCGTTTGGAACTGCTGACTCTGGAGACGGATATCAAGAGATTAAAATGAAGGTCGTGGTCGGGTTGTTCTACAGGAGGCTATGGATACGTTTTATCCATTGTGCTTTCAGTGGAACGGCGTGGGCAACGGTCCGGGGACTTATTTCTGCGTATATGAATGAACCTTTCCGTGAGCCTTTTCGAGTCCCAAAAAATGCTATCAAACTTTCACTGTGTCTAGATGTCCACAGCAAGTCCCAGAGACAAGGATTGAGTCAACATCTGTAGGCAATCATGAAATAGCCAACTGATAAACGCTATTTCAGATGCAGTGCACGGTCCCGAGTATATTCAACCGAAGCTCCTCTTCATCACCTGTTGAGTTTACAAAGTCAAACTGTTAGTCTTTATAAATGCCCACTGTTCAGTCTGAGAGAGCGCATGGCTTTAACGAACCGAAACGTCCCCTCTAGCCTGCCTCAGCCTCTTCTCTTTAATCAGACCGAAGTGAAGAATAAAAAAGCGCTGAGTCTGATATTTGTTTTATTATATTGTTGACAGTTTCTCTTGCATTAGGTTAAACAGTCGAGCACGGACGGCTACATGCCACCAGGTAGTGTGGTCACTGTCGTCCTGTGCGTTTCCTTCCAAGGCCCGCCCTTGCGGTGAGTCTGGCCAGTAGACAGCAAGAAAATTCAAACCTGCAGCAATCCACGGAATTCGCCAATGTCTTCCATGATTGGTCAATTTAGAGAAACTCGGTTTTTGGTGAACGTCCCAATTTCAGCAAGCGCTATGGGCGCTGTTCCTGAGGCAGTTGTTCTGGCACGTTCCAATGACATTTTCTCCTGAAGGATTTATGAAGACATCATCAATAGGCAAATTATAATGATAATCCCATCATAACACATAGGCTGCAGAATTAGTTTTGTGATGTTCAGAAAGTTGTCCCATCATGAGCCTAGAGAGAGAGAGAGCATTTGTCACTGTCTACATCCTTTCCTCAGTAACTTGTCAATTGCAATTTATTGATGTTCACACATTATTCTTATTTTTCAAATTCATGATTAGACTCATAGTGTGGGCACGTGTATACCTGCCCCTGCATGGGGCAGCTTGGCACACATAGCCTAACATTCTATGATTACATAGAATAGGCCTAATCATAAGAATTGAGAACAATCATGAATGACAAATACTAGAAAACAACCTTTCAAAACAATATCTAACACATATTTGGAAACATCATTATTGAACAGAATGTCATCCCATTTTTAAGATTAAATGACACTATTCATGATTGCCTTTATTGGCCTATTAAGTTATTTAAAGTAAATAACAGTGATCACTAATAGTTATGAGCGTTCCATTTTTTCGAATTGAAAATGCATGTCAGCCAATTCCCAGCCCCTCACACACACACACACACACACACACACACACACACTTCAACAATGACCTTTGAATGCTTTTGACGATATGGATGTGTACTGGCCAAGAAGGCACCCTTTAATGCCCAGAAATGATGTGTCAACCTACCCCTGATCCAAACAGCCCCGGTCTCCCCTAATGCACTAGTCCAGGGGTTCAATGTTTTAGGTTCTAAGGACCCCTTATGGTGATTATTTTTTCTTAGGGCCCCTTCATAATCATATCAAGTCCATTTGTATTCTCTGTAGTTGTGGTCTGGTTCACTGGCAGGTGATAGATAGAGATAGTTTATTGATTCCCAAGAGGAAATTCAAGGTGTGTGACATTTGTGCAGGTGTGTCTTTTATCGACCATTGATCAATTATTATATAATTGATTGAATGACTTTCATTTACTATTCTCCTATTTAGTCATTGTTTATTTTCTTTAGCTTTGCTTATGTTGATACTGTTTATTGTTTATGTTGCTATTCTCTTTAGTCGACACTAGTCTGATCAACGCTAAATTTAATCATTGTACTGTTTTTGTTTGTATGTTGCTTTGGACAAAGGTGTCTGCTAAGCAACCATGACCATAACCATAACAATAACCATATTACAGCAAACCCCTTGGCTATAATTCTTGAACCCCCAGGGTCCCTACTTTGAAAACCACTGCACTAGCCAACTGAAGATAATTTCATAAGCCTTGTTATGAATACCCTCTACAAATACAAATCAAATCATATCTGGAATGGTTGACCAAAATTGAAAAGCAATTAAGGTTTGAAAACTACGAAACTATGGTTCTCTGTATTTTACAAGTTATAAGGAGATCAGTCAGGTCGAGGTCATCAGAGACCAGTGTTGACGTGTAAGTTCATGAACCGATTTGAACCTACATTTTCGTACACAACCAATGAAATTTAAAAAAATGTAGATGGTTTGAACTGTTTATGTTCATGGACAACAGCGTCATCTAGTGGATATCTAATTTTAAAAATCAGGCCATAAAAGTTGGTTTTGTATGAACCATAATACAGTGCGCACCAACCCAGGTCACCAGATGGCGCCCAATGCGCGCGTCTTCGTTGGGCTGAACTAGTGTTGAGCTTGGGGAGTAGAGGAAAGACTAGCATACATGCTGTGCATACGCTCGATTTCAAACCAGTGTTGCGGTAGACTTCGAGGACAGGTGTTCCACACACTGGCGCAGTAACGACTTGCCCTCAAAAGTGTGAATGCCTTGAGTGGAAGAGTGTTGCTGTGGTGCCACAAGGACTAGCAAACTGGTGCTACCTCTGAAGGTACCCAAAGGCTACAGTTCTACACTACAGGTTCCAAGCAGAGTGTGGTCATGAAAACATTAATAATTGGAATTGGTGGGTGAGTACGCTTCCTGTTTCCAAGTCGACTTATTTGTCACAGGTTAGTTAAACATAACATTTGCTGGGACAAGCAGCAAACACACCACCCCTAAGCCTAGGTCATAACACACGTGATTCCAGGTCATGCATAAACAATCTGCAAAACAAAAACCGCTATACTAGCCTAATCTAGTGCAAAAATAGATGTTTTTCCCCCTGAAGCATACAACTGAAATCAGTCTGTATTAAACTATTAAAGCTATGTTGTGTGTGTGTGTGTGTGTGTGTGTGTGTGTGTGTGTGTGTGTGTGTGTGTGTGTGTGTGTGTGTGTGTGTGTGTGTGTTTAACCTGGTCAGATCGATATAGAGGGGTCCTGCATTTTTAGATGTCATCGTCAGTGGTGGGTGTTGAGGACTATGAACTAAGTTCACCAATACTCTTTACTGTTAATCTCACAGCAACCTATCAGATCAGAAGTTCATTGTTTCATTCACTGAATGGTTGTGTGTGTAGGCTTATGTGAGATATGAGATCAATAAACCTTTGTGAATTTAAACAGCACTGAACTATTAGATGAATGTTGTTTAATCAGGCCAGCTCTTTTTCTAGGATGACTAACGGAGGGAAGAGCACTCTAAGCAAAGCATTGCAGAAGCGACTGCCCAACAGTTGCATCATATCCCAGGACACATTCTTTAAGGTATTAGGTATAGAGACACATGCACACATTCACACAGTCCTGTACCATCTAATACTTAAGCACATAACAGCCAGGTTCAGAGCTACAGCTAAAACATTATACATACTGTGGTGTCTGTCTGCAGGATGACAGTGTGGTTCCAGTGGATATCCATGGATTCAAGCAGTATGACCGTAAGACCCTCTCTCTAGGATGATTTGTCTATTTCTATTGTCTATGATCTATTCAATAAAGGTGAAAGTTCACCGATTTGTTTAAAGCAAGTTTTTGAATTGGTGCTTGAAGAAGGGTTGGGCAAGTCATCGGGAAATCTACTCATATTGAATTTGAATTTCCCCTTGGGGATCAATAAAGTATTTATCTATCTATCTATTGTCATTTTGAATAGGCCTATCTGACCAAAATCAGCATTATATTAGCATTATGTTATTTGCATGTTATATATGAAGAGGATGTGATAAGTGTTTGTGTGTTTTTATAAGAGTTGGGTGTGAAATGTTCTGTTGTGACCGGTTGTACATGTGATCACCTCTGTATGTGCAGTGCTGTCAGCACTACATATGGACAGGATGATGGAGGAGGTAGAGACCTGGCAGCAGGACCCGAGGGCCTTCACGGCATCTCATACTGGTGTTGGCCAGCTGCTCTCTGAACGAGTTGACCAGCAGGTTTATGTGCTCATCATCGAGGGCTTCCTCATCTTCAACCACAGGCAAGTGGAGCAGCAGTCCAGTTAGTCACTTATTTGAGCCTTCTCCACTCTCTCCCTACTCTCCACTTCTGCTCTCTCTCCCACTCTTCATCGGTCTCCTCAAACCAACACTTCTCTTTGAGTTAGCTTGTCTTCAATAGTTGATTTTCTTGTCTTACACCAATGACACTAGTGTTTCAGTGATGGACTCATTGGTACATTGTTGTGACATGTCACTAAGCACATTTCATTACATGCAAGGCTTGTTGGTGAGAGTGGATTGATTACTTTGTTTGATTGACAGGCCTTTGAACGAATTGATGAACAAGAAATACTTTCTGCAGATCCCCTATGACACTTGTAAGCAGAGACGGAGGTAATTGAAGGTATAGTCACTCCATTTATGTCTCTGTCCGAAACCTCCCCCTCTGTGTAACCTTCGTTGCTCTCTCCCCCCTCACTGACAGCTCAAGGGTTTACAACCCTCCAGACCCTCCGGGCTACTTTGATGGACATGTGTGGCCAATGTATCTGAAGAACCGAAAAGAAATGGAGGAGGTGGTCACAGACCTTGGTGAGTGTGTGATTTCATATGTCCTTTGCTGTGACTAGGGCTCAGGGCTATGACAGAGTAGACGCTCATCAGAGGACCGCAGTAAGCAAGAGGGGACTTCGAGCTGGGTCATGGAATTAGAATAGCAAGATGCAGATCCAGTATGTGCTCTGATCAGAGTGAGGCATTTTAATTAACTCTGGCTAGAAAGAAGGAAGTCAACAAAGAGTAACAAAGGAGTTACATGTGTCTTCTTTGGCTGATTAAAGACCATACATGTTGCAGCATTCTGAATCATCTTTAATGGTCACAAGCAGGAATACCAGAAAACAATGCACTGCAATTAGCCCAGTTAGGAAAAACCATGGCCTGCACAAGAAGTTGTGTGGTATATTGCTTCCAGATACTGGCCTAAGCTTCCAGATATTGTATAGAGTAAACTAGCATGATTTTGTCACTAAGGCTAAGGCTACATGCTCAGAGAAATGTAGTCGGTTATCAATTGTGACAACCAAGTCAGGTGCCGTTTCTTAACAGGGGTTAGTGAAGATTCGTCAAGCTGGATGCCAATCTGTTGGGGAATAGCTGTATTAGCTAGAAATCCCAGAAGCTTTGTTTTGGAGAGATTGAACTGAGGGTATCGTTTTTTTCATTTAGTCTGAAATTTCCCATAGGCATGCAGAAATCCAAGTAGAAGTTGTCATCCGGTAGGAAAGTTGAGTATCTTCCACATAAATCTATAGCCAAATCTGTAGGAGACGTGGAAGTGGTGTAAATGGAAAACAGAAGTGGCCCAAGTACTGATCCCTGTTGAACACCTCTGATGAAGCCATGAGACTTTGCTACCTATTCTTACCAAGACACACTTAATGAACGTACTTTGAGGTAGGATGCAAATCAATTATGAGCTTTCTTAGAAATCCGTTGCTCAGATAATGTAGAGAGAAGTATGTCATGGTTCACTTTGTCCAAGGCTACAGATAAGTTTAATCAAATTAAAACCGATGACTGAGCAGCTTTAGTTGCTTTCAATGATTCAATGTATGATTTATGTGAAAATTCAATGTGATTTAAATGGAGATGCTGTGTTTTATAATGCCAGTCCTTCTAGATGGTCTGACAGAGAGAGAGAAGCTGCTGTCCAGTGTGCTTGAGGATGTCACAGCAGACATAGAAGCTCTCAGGTGAACTCTTTAAGGATCTATTCATGCGTTAGACAGCAACAGCAGACTTTCACTGTGCCAGATCCTATAGCAAGTCCGTGGTATTCATGTGAGAGTAAGGGACCCAGTTAGATCCGTAAGTATTTGGACATTGACATATTTTTTGTAATTTTGCCTCTGCTATTAGAATATGTCTGAAAAGAGTATCATCATGAACTGATTTTCCTTTTCTTTTTCATTTTTCAGACAGGGATGACGGGAACCTACCGGCTTAGTAAACTGGGCTCCTTGAGACTCGTGCCTGGCTGAAGGGTCTGATGCTCCACAGAGATCATCATCATGCATTAGATCACTACGGGTGCCACACTTCCGTGTGGAGATTCTCTGAGGAGAGGACCATATCCATCATTGTTACTTTTTGTGATAAACTAACACAAATGAGATCAAACATAGATGCAGCAGTGGCTAATTTACTCTGATGTAAGTGTAGGTGCAATAACATCTGTAGCAAATTAACTGATCATGAATTTGGTGAGGATTGGAAATGAGGATTGATGCTGAGGGTTTTCAATAGTGGAGAAAGCTTTTTGATATTTGAACTATAGACAAAAATAGATCTCTCCCTTCAGTGCACCATAGGATTGTGAGTGTGAAATAATAGCACCTGTTTTAGATGTGCTGCCAGCTATAATCTTGTGTGAGTGGATGCACACTAGGAGTTTATTTTCAGTGTACGCAGTCAGGGCTGCACGGGACTAATGAAGCATAGTGTTAGTTCAGGCAGGCCACAAAGTCTTGACCAGTTTCCTTGACCGGCTCAGCGGACTGCCCAGCTGATTGCTAGCTGATCATCTCTGCTGTCACTGGCAGAGATCATTCAGAGCGCCTTATTTAAGCTGCCTTAGTCTACCTTCTGCCTGCCACCTCACTGCAAGCCTTTTGCAACCCTCCTCCTCATACTTCTGACTTATCAGTGTTTGTCATTGATGTCTGCTCTGTTCTGTACCAATGGGGGTTTAATCTTTGCTGCTCTCTCTGCCTTAGGCTTTCCATGTTTGCACATGGGAGGGCAGGGGGCTCCCAGAACAGAGCATATACTGCCAAAAGTAATATTATGCAAATAGTAAAGAAAGTTTACTAAATAAAATGTATTTGACAAAGTGGTCCTGACTGAATTGAGGCTTTTGTTAAGTGCACACACAGAAAGGACAGCTAGCAGATTGTGAGGAGATATTTGCTGAATGTTACAAAGTATGTTCAAATAGAAGTGTATTATTCCTTTAACACTGACTACATGTTGTGCCTTAAGTTAATGTGCATTCCATCTGTGTGACCTCAAAGTAAATGGAAACACTAAAACAAGCGGCTACATAAAGATTCTTAAGGAACAGATAAAGCGGCATAGGTGGCATTGGACCATTTAACCACACAATTTAAGATTACATGTTTCTACCACATTTTCTTACAACCTTTAGTCATGTTGCAGTGTCATTTTCAATTAGAACAAACTTAGTCAAGAGAAAATCAGTATTTGCCAGGGGTATGAATTATTTTCTTCCTAGCTGTACCTGCTTGGATTCTGGATGGCAGTAGCAGAGGTTGATTGCATAATGCTCAACATTGTTAGTGAAAAAACTGTAGTGTACTGTACCTAGTGACCAACCATTTCCTCTGTCCCCTTGATGAACCTGAAGCTGAACCACCAACTTTCTCAGATCTCAGATTTCTCAGATACCCTAATACCCTCCTATTTCTGTCATATTTCACCTTTTTTAGAAATCTGTTTCATTGCAGAATTCTTACCGTTTTCTTTTCTTCTTTCAGCTAAGAGAAGTGGCTATTGTATGGACTGGTTCCAGAATATATTTTCCTCCCCTCATGGTTTAAACAGGTCCTGGGTGTTATGACCTGTATGGATCAATTCCTTTCTTTTGCACCTTGTCTGTCTGTACGGAAGTAGCTGACCTGTATGGCGAGAGTCTGCATTTGGTAGCTATATGAAAGGGTTTGATGTATATACAGTATGTGCTATATAAAATGTGTTAATGTGGCAAGGGTCATTTCAATCATAAGTCTTTCCTGTCAAGTGTTTCAGTGATCTGATGAGTAATAATAATAATACAAAAACAGTATGCCATTGAGTGATGAATAAATAAGCAACTGTGAAGCTATCCTGTACTATCCCATCATGACAAACTGATTACAGGAAGGTTAATTGAATAAAAATGAGTGTAAATGTTTAATTTAAACAGAATATCCCCTATTTAAATACAATGACAAACAATATAAATACTGTTACTTACATTATGATTCTTAAAACAGACAGTGATTGACTTTTTTCTCAGCTTACTATAACAAAATAAAGACAAAGTGACTTTCAAGTCAAATATAATTTAACGTATAATGATAAAACTTCATTTTTACCAGTAACTTAATCCCTATACTGAGGTCGAGAGCACAAAACACATTCTGTCATGTAAGGCTGTAGGCCTATACAGACTTGTCACACAGAGAATCAAAATGCGCTGTTGGCAAACTTGGCATGCATGTGAGTATTTCAGTGAAATCTGCATACTGAGGTGACTCTGTTATGACATGCAATGAAAAAGAAAGGACTTGGTTGTCAAGATGTTCTGCATCACTGATTCTTTTCTTGAAGTAAATGTAGAAATATGGATTGCTAGTAAAAGTAGAACTTCAGAAATCCTCCCTACTCGCTATTTTGAAGATTCATTAGAGTCTGCAAGGCCGTTTGATTGAGTGACACAAGGAGCTTGAGTTTCTCAGTGCAGTTCTGAAGAAGGTCCTTCTCACTGTCTCCTCCCAGTGGCAGCCTGAGGTCAGGTCCCTCCACAGGAGAGCAGCCCTGCAGACAAGCGCTGCTCACCCCCAGCAGCTCCAGGGCCAGTCTTAGAGCGCTCTGCGCCGTCACTGACGGCGAGTAACAGTTAAAAGCATAATCGGCCAAACTGAGCTCACATATCCGCCGTGCCAAGCTCCCACATCGCTCAACCAACTGGAGGTGCAGCAAACTGTTTGGACTGCACCTGAGCTCCTCATTGTGCTGCTGCTGAGGGCTCGGCCTGGGAGTAAGATCATGTGAGCTGTGGCAGGTCATGGAGTTCTCCTGTGGTTGGCCAAGACTGGCTAACGAGTCCTGGGTTAAGCCATGATTGGTTGACTTCTCCTTCGATAGTCTGGTGCAAATGAAAGGGTCCTGGCGTAGAATGTGATTGGCTGAGAGGGTGTAATGATGCAGGAAGAAGGCCAGTGTGGGGGCAGCCAGACGGAACCCGAGACGCAGAAGCACCAGGCACTCTAGGTTACAGAGCTGCTCCCGTGAGAAGGCGCCACAGCACAGGGACAGCAGCTGCTTGATGCGTGGAGAGCACACTTCCACCTGCCATTCACAAGAGTGTGCAAATGTGAGGAATTGACCACTAGTGACAAATGAACAATTTTCGTTATAAAATATTACATGAGCATTGTGGTTCAATTTAATGTAATTCTTTTCATTAAACATAATACACCCATGCACAATACATGCACATTAAACATTAATCTGCATCTACAACCATCCACTGATTGCTCTATTCTGGAGTCCATGGGTGAGGTTGGTTTCATGTTGGTCTATGTTGTTCAATGCATAACACAAGTCAGATTCACTTAAATGACTTCTCCTTTACGCTCATAACATGTTACCTACCTGTTTACTGGCTATTAATAACGAAGTGACGCCAAGCAACTGGAAGCAGTCGGACGCTACAGCAGTGGTGCCCAAGAAGCGATCCATGATGTTAACGGCAAGACAACAGGACTCGAAGGACAGCTCGAAATGTCTGTGCACAGCGATGAGCCAACTCACAAGTTTACAGCGAGCTTCGGCGTTTATCTATGATGCCAATGAAAAAGAGTGTTAAATTACTTCAGTGTGTGAAATGAAAATGTCAACATTTGAATAGCTTAACACTTGACAGCCTACCTGCGGCTGATGAGCTAAACAGTCGCTCGTTAGAAATTCTTTTTCGTTTCGTTTCTGAGTGTTGAAGCAATTTTCATCATAATCAGGGGACAGCTGCCAGTCAGCCACCAACAGGTATCGCCCGGCATCTTCCTGCGCTTGAGAGGCTGGTCGGTGAGTGGAAGGTGGAGACGGGCTATGGAAGTCCTCCTCAAATCCAGAGTCACTTAATATTGACATTATTACGCAGGCCTATATTTTCTAAAACAATCGGTACGCCGTCCCTCCTCCTAGGCGCCGAACAGCAATTTCTGAGGTGTATTTCTCCGTTGGATATGTCTGTCTTCTAATCTGAACAGATGCTCAGCACACCTCACATTCAAAGCGTGTGTTCCTTTACTTTGTGTAGGCTACAGCTGAATGCGAAGAATACTGCCCACAGGCATTGGCTGCGTTTCAATGACGTATTAAGACTTGGTTTCCCGGGGTCGATGCCGCCAGTCACTCTATGGGTTGCCATAGCCGCAGAGGGATGGTTTGGCTCAGGTGGCCCCGCATTAATTACATCTAGGCGAGGCGACTATTTTATCTGACATTGACCAAGTCATTGATTTGCGAGTTGTTAGTAAAATTAACTAAGTTTACTTATAAATGAATTAATATCGATTTAGCCTAAAACGTAACTATTACATCAGTAGTCTTCATGACGGAAAATGGCATCGTTTGAGTGGCCTAAAATGTTGAGGCGGCAAGGGCGCGCGAGTGGCGCGTAAAGCCCGGGTATCGTGTCCCGAGGGGAGAGATAACACTCAGAAGTAGCCCACACACAGTGATGTGTAGCGGTGTGTAGCCTACACCTACTAGGCTACCCTACATGGCTTTTGTTAGGCTAACACAGTTGAGTGAATACAGTTGATAAAGTTGAACTTACTGCCATCTCCAAACTATCAAAATCATATCTAACCAAAAACAAGGTTATTTATAGGCTACTCATAAGTTGGTGGGCATGGGCCAATTTCGGACATTTAGGCCTAAAATATATTTCAAAATATATTCTGAAAATAAATGTAAAACATATTTTTGTTTAAGGGTCTGGTGAATCAAATTGCTGCTGTAGCCTAATCTGTTGTAGAGGGAAATTTGGCGTCAGTAGGTAGGGCCTAGGTACCGGTATTAATTAATCAGAACATCTATAATAGGCTACAATGTTTGTATTTTGTAATGTAACTGCAACAGAACATATTGTTCTGCATTAAACAAGTTCATCTTTTTGGCATATGGTTGAAATGAAGAATCACTGTAGCCTATTAGTGGGCAGTCTTCCAGATTTCTTCTCATCATTTTATTTTTAAGGGGAGATACAGGCAAAAACAATGTGTCATGAGGGGTGATGATACTTTCGAAGTAGTAATGCAAGTCTTAAATTCACAGTAAACTGCCATCAAACTGACCCTATCCTAAATTGTGCTCTCTTTGCGAAATACAGTGCTATTTAATTGTGAAAGCCAACGTCCAACAAGGCCAGTATTACTAGGCCTATAAGCTTTAGCAGATGCTGTTGTCCAAAGTGATTTTTTATAGTACAGTAGAAGTAACAAAAGAAAAATAGTGCCAAAATCTAGTGAACAAAACCTGAATTCAAGAACACTAAGTATAATTAATTTAGCAGCAATGTAAATAACATTAATATAATGATAATAAAACATAATAATGCCAAATACCAACAATTATTAGAATATCCAAATCACAGCATTTAGATAAACTGGTGCTAGTCTTGTCTGATAAGTGATAGTGTGGGATTGCTAAAGGGAGCGAGCTAGTAGATGGTGACATGATATAAGCCCATTAAAATGGCATTCCAGTCCAATTAAAAAACAAACAAACAAACAAAAAAACAATAGGCTGTGTGCCAAAAACTGCTTCATAGTAATCAGCAATCTAGTAAATAGACCTGGAAGATGGTCAGGGCAAAGCCGATTATGTAAATTTTTATTTTAAATCCGCAATGGCAAATTCAGCCTCTTTTTTCTGGGTTTTTCAGAGTATGCTAGCACTGAAAAACCTTGCAGACTTTAAAATCATCTTCTTGAAGTGTTTAGCAATAAGTGACCATAGAACTATGTGAGGCATAGACAAAAATAAGTGAATGCTAAATTAATGGGAATAGTACATGAGTGCCAGCTTGTTTGTAAAATAGTGGGTGTGTGGTAAGTAATTTATTTGGAGAAGGAGGTGTAGTAGATCTGATTCCTGCACACAAGTGGTGGGGAGCAGCACATGGAGCTATCGCTGAGGCAGATGTGGCGGAGGGCCCGGCGCTGGGCGCTGGACTCCTGGGGAGGCCTCAGGAGACAAGCCGAACGCTGCAGCGTGCCACAGAACAGCTTCCTCTGGAGGTCCTCCAGATCCTCAAAGTACTGTTCACTCATGCCACCTGAAGGATGGCATAATCACCAGTGTCACAGATGATAAACACACTTGCTGAATTGAAACTGACTGTTGGCTCAAAGGCCAGTTTGATTATCATTACAATAATCATATTTACAGTGTTAAACACTGAGATTAACATATCGAATGTGGACCAAATTGAATATGTTCGCAAACTGGTCGTATATGAGTAACTGCTATTGTAACTTCAAAACCTGTGCCTTACTGTTTGCATCTGGCACGTTCAGGTTCTTATTGGTTCTCATCTGCACCCTTAATATCTGTGGCGAGAACACCCCCTGCTGGAACAGGTCCCGGATGGCAGCTGGTGACTCCACGTGCCGCATGCCCGGTCGACCTGCTGCAATGTAGGGCAAGAAGAACTCTGTGAAAGCCTTAGAGAAGGCCTCTGCGTTCTGCACCAGGCCTGAGGTGAGGCTGCTCTTTACGTGTCTGCTAGAGCTGCAAGGGGTGGTTTGCTGTTGGTGTTGACAAGCCTGATGCACTGCTAGACTCTGAATGCTGTCGGGCAGGGGGGCGAGAGGGGCACCTCTTGCCTTGCCTGCATCCCCTGGTTTGGAAAGAGAGGGTGAACGGGAGAGGGTGGGGCGCTGTGGGAGGCTCAAGAGGAAGTGCTGGCCTGGGGGATCCTTCTTCCGATCCAGATGGGGCAACAGATCGGAAATCTGAGTTTCGGTTGGAGACAGACAACACAAGCTGTTTTAAAGAAGGATCATACTTTTCCTTGATATAGTTGTATGCCATTTTGTGCCTTATACCATTGAACTGTAATACATGAGTGTAAAACACAATAGTATTGTACCTTGAGACCATAAAACTCTTGGCTCTTTTTGCATGTTCTCCTTTGCTCATTTTCCGTGATGCTGCCGAAAGCCATCTGAAGTTGTATGTTGTCGTACTGCAATAGCATTCCCGACATTATCATACATATCAATATGTCTGATTATGGCCACTACAGCAGTGGCTGATAACTGAGCCATGTCATTAGCCAGAGAGTCACCTCTGTGATGTCATAGTACTATCAGATTTGTGGATGTAGTGTTCATCATAGATATTATAAATATATTCACATCTAAACAAGTACTGGGGGTTGTGCCGACAGAGATGGGCAGAGCATAGCTGAAGTGTACACTAGAACACTTGAAAACAGCAAGTTTTCTTCAAAATGTTACAATATTAACCAGTTTGTGGTTATTTTACATACTTAATTATCATTTGACCAGTGTTCCATTTACTTTCATAGATTGTGTACTTACCCATGTTCCATGATTTAGATACTATTCAATTCAACATCAACTTCCCAAGGAGACTTAATCTTGATTTTACCAATGGTGCGTTATGTCCATTTAGCATTACTTCAATTATGTCCATTTGGAATCACATACCATGGAGATTCATTAGGACGAGAAAGGCACTAAAGATTTGAAGAACTTTGTAAAAGAGGGCAACCTAAGAATATCTTTGCATTTTCTTCAACTAATTAATTACCACCAAAACAATTTAGGACTCTTGGCCAGATATCTCACAATCCATCTGACCAATCTAATGAAATGAGCAGTCTACTCAAACACCTGGTACTTGATGGAAAGCATGGCACTTTCCGTGTTTATTTTGTGCGTTTCGAGTTTAAGGGCATTTTACATTCCTTCTATGTACATGAATTCATATTTTTACAACCACATAACTTATGATGTGCAAACAATTTCAAAGAGACTCAAAAAGAAAAAAAAAAAAGACATAAGCACATGACCTCCTGTGCTGCGGGAGTTCGATTGCTGATCAGAGTTCTTTTGACACATGAAGGACCACTGAGAACACTCACATCAGCATGTTTTCTTTGAGGCAAAGTGAGGTCCCTACACCACAATAACACTGGCATATAATGATACACATCATCATGACTGGACTACCATTGACTCAGGGGCACACCCAAACCAGATCAAATCAGTATTAACTTACAGACATGTCCATAATCCCTAGAGGGAGTTGGAGAATGTGCCCAAATGGCCTGCACTGACGACAGCGAAGGAAGACGCCCACATAGAGACAAATGCTTTCTCACTGGCACACAACTGACCGAAATTAGAAACAGCCTCTTGCACCTCTGTACTGTTGCCAAGGGAGGAGCATACCAGCCACAGGTGGCTGTGCCTCCTTAGCAACATGCCCAAACCACCACTGGAGTGGGGAGGGGTTAACCAGTAGGCCTCGACCAGCAGAGAGCACTTGGGATCAAGCCCCAACCAATTCTACATATGGCACACAGCCCAAGTCACCATGTTCCCATCTAGCCTCCTCAGTTCTTTGATCAGTATGGAGTGCCCCTTATCTCTCTACTCCCCTTGGTTGCTAAGTATGTGCAGATCAGAGAGTTTAGAGATTTTATGTAAGCAAGATGACCATAGGTGAGTTACAGTGTGTGTGTGTGTGTGTGTGTGTGTGTGTGTGTGTGTGTGTGTGTGTGTGTGCGCGCGCGCGCATGTGCGTGTGCGCTTGCAGATGTGTGGTAGGGTGCAGCACAGGGGTCAGAGGTTATCGAGTCCCAACAGTCAACTGAACACTCATCTGTTCTTCAAGTCTCTTCATCTCCAAAGATCTTTAATTCCTCACTCAGAAGCAGGGCAGAGTGTGTGTGTCTACACGCAACAGGGGGAGGGGGAGGGGGGCTAAGGGTTGGGCTGGGCTGGGCTGGTGCATGACTGGAGGTCTGTCTCAGATGTTGAAGCTCTCTCCACAGCCACACGTGCCCTTGATGTTGGGATTGTTGAACACAAACTCGCTGGAGAGCTTAGTTTCTACAAAGTCCATTTCTGTCCCAAGGAGTGTGAGCTGGGCTTTCTTCGCAATGAACACACGGACACCTGCAGAGAGGCATACATTCAACATGAAAACAAATTCATAAAACAAACAAAAAGTTACAACCCCCCCCACCCCCTCAAAAAGATGGGCTTACTTTAATCTCATGTTGGTTACTATCATGAGGGACAATTTACCTCTTACTTTGGTTAATTGATTTTGTGCTACCTTAACAGCCAATTACTACAACTGACAAGTCTTCTATCTTCAAATCTGAATCAAATGTATGACACACACACATATACACATTTAGGATTCCACTCACCATCCTGAAGCACCTCCTCATCTGACTTGTCCATTTCTTTTGTGTAGTCAAGTGTGTAGGTCAGGCCATTACAACCTCGTGTCCTCACACCAACTTTCATTCCAATCTACACACACACATACACACAATTAGATGATCAAGATACTATTATGAAAACACACACTGATCAGGTGAATATAGCTGAAGTCGTTTAATTTCACCAAAGCCCCAACAAGGGCTGAAATATGGCTGAAGTATATGTGGCCAACCAGTCCTGGCTGATGTAGACACTTACATATTCTGGTTTATCCTGCAGGAGTACTTTGATCTTGCTCACAGCTGAGGGAGTCTGGAACACAAAGACATAGATAATGTCATCATCATTATCATCATCATTATCATCATCTGCTCATGACATTACTGTAGATGTAATGAGAGGATAGGTAGATCGAAACACACACAGGGATGTAACAGTCAAAGGACACCCTTTAAAATAAATGTGTTCTCTGAAGAAAATAAAACGTTTGTCTGTGTTTGGGTTCTAGGCGCAAGTTCTCAAAATGGTCAGCTCTCAGTGAAAATATAAGCAACAGGAGAAGACAAGTACATAGTTGGCAAAAAAAGCCCTCCGTGTTAATCCAAATGCCTGTAATAACACTCATTTCCTGTCACTGTACAAAAAGAGAGACGGAAATGTATATATTGTTTATTTACACTCAGAAGGAAACCGAAGGAAACATGGAAAATCCTGTTTACTCCTGCTCTCTCTCACACACTTTTACAATATTCAACAACAACAAAAAAAGAAGGCCTTAAAAAGTACGATGTCATGAACAATACTATTTTAAAATTATGAGAGGATATTATGTGAATTCCCCCCAACTCTGTGTGAAGTTTAGCCTGGGAACATCCAGACCTTCACAACTGAACAACTGTATAGTTCATTGACTTACAACTTCCAGCAGGGGTATAACTCGCAAGTGGAATTAAACTTAAATTGGCACATTTAACTCTTACCAACATATTTTAAAAATGTAGCAATCTTGTAAACAAAGGTTTTAGCATAAGTACAGATTAGCAATTGTATTTATGTGGCCGTGTTTTAGGGACATGCGAAATGGGCTTCAGACAGTCCTGCAGGACACTCTCAAATTTGCCAAATTGGGCTATGGGAAGTTATCATAACAATGCAAGAAACAACAACAAGCTACAGAAGACAAAGGCCTAATAGAGACGAAGAATACAACAGGCAACTTACAAGTTCAGTTTGACACACATGAACAAATGCAAGTGCACGCACACGCACAGAGAGAGATAGAGACAGACACACACACACACGCTAATCCGTTGTACCCATACAGTATGTTCACTAATGTGACCTGGCCTCATGACTAACACCTGGTTACATCACTTTCATCAGGACATGGGACCTGTTGATTAGTTTCACTGAAGTAAAACGATGCTGGTTAAAGCATACTGTGGTCCTCACTTCTCAACACAGGAGGTAAGTTACAGACTAACAATCTGTAGTGTCATAATAGTAAGGGCCACACTGCTGACAGCAGGCAACCCTCGTAAACCTAAATCTCACCTGAGTAGTTATTTAACAGTTGTTTATACAAATGTAAGCACAGCATACACGTTTAATCTACAAACATAGCGGTCATTAATACATGGGCAATCTAACTTCGAGTCCATGTTCTGCTTTCTCCAACACAATGGCAGTGTCTAAAATAAACTGCCATGTAACGTTAACAGGTACCCCGTTAAAATACCATTCGTGTTACTTCCCTAAATGTTGTTGTGGAAAACATGGTTTTCAGGAAGTCTGCTAGATGCAAAAACTACGCCAGGTTAACGTGTACTGTACTCCAATCTTACTCATGTTATTCCAACTTCACATTAGGTAACATGTCAAGAACTAGCCAGATGAATACACGGCTAACCTAGCTATCATGCTAACCAGTTTATTCTAACGTAATAGGCAGATTAAATCGGATTAACACACGAGAAACAACGCCAAACTAAAAAGACAATAAAATACCACTGAAGCGCTGCATATTTTCAGTTGACGGTCGCTGTAAACTAAAACATGATACAAATACGTTACAATCTAGATGCAGTCGCAATCGCTATGCTAGCTAGCAACAATCAAACCACTAGCCAGTGATGTAACATTATTTGTGCTAACTAGCTAGCTAGAGGTACTATGCTGCGTCTTTTCCAAAGGTGAGGACAGAGACGTTTTTAATCATACGCAGAACGCAGAAACGTTCACACACTCACCAAGGTTAATGCAGCTCTTGTGGGCAAGAGTTTCCTTCTGCTGACCGCTCTGACCGTGGCTCGTACCATGGACGCCGACATGTTTCACGTATTCACGTTAGGTTCCTCTGGAACTCTCTAGGCATAAACATCCAAACATTCAAGCCGATCGCATAATGTTGAACAGTGCGCATGTGTCACTAAGACACAGCCCACTAGCTGTGAATGTAAACAACGATAGGCTGTCTTCGCTACTGACAGGAGTCTGGACCAATACCCAATTTATTCCCAAAACAAACCACTGTGATGTAAGGAACAGTTGCGTAACAGAAACTTTTGACGGAATCAGCATAAGGTCACATTAAATGTTAAAATGCATTTAGTCTTCGTTTTCTTTATATATTTTCTTTACTTCTCTTTTTTCACTTTTTAAAACGACCTGTATTTTTATTATTCGTGGTTCTCTTTGCGACCCCCGCATGACATTTTCAAGCACATAAGGTTATCAGTGATATGGTAGGTGGCACAACATATTTGCGTCTGTGAGCGTGAGTGGGCTTACACTAGAGACGTTGGTTCAGCATGGACTTTTAAGATAATGATATCACTTACAGTTGCATCATTCCATCAAGTCGATCGTCATGTCTCCACCGTGCTGTGTATCGCAACCCCTTGGGAATGGTGAACCACAATATTTATCTACAACTTGAAGATGGACATATTCCCCTTCTCCCTCATATAGTCTGACCAACTTTTTAAATTGTTCACTGTTGAATTAATTATTGCATTGTTTTCATTTGTATGTCGCTTTGGACAAAAGCGTTTGCCATATAGCATAACCATAATTAATTTTCAAATAAGAAACAGACAACTAATATCGTTAAAGAAATTTTATTTGAGTAGCAGCAAATTCAGCAGTCCACATAATAAAATCATAAACAAGAATTTAAGAAAAACTCACTTGGCAAATAAAGCTACATACCCAAACCCCTCTTGGACACATTCAGTTGTCTCTGTGCTCTGTACAGCTCATCTCAAACAAGTGCCACAGACAAAAACAATCACGCATTACACACATACAACAGATACCTCATGCAAGCACACCCACACTGTCCTGTTAACACACTCGCAAGCACATACGGTCTCATTCACAGAGAACAGCACAGAACACAGCACACACCGCCTACTGGCTCTTCAGTGCAGAACGGAGACAGACAGTAGAGGGTTGACACTTGACAGTGTTTGAGACAAATAAAATGTCTAATTAAAAGATAAAAAACAATAAATTAAAAAAGCTGTGGAGTTAAAGGAACATCATGCATCACGCTTTTAAAAAAGTAAGGACTTTAAAAGGTTCCTCACAGATGGAGGTAAAATGAAGGAGGCTTCAGCACAGACTGCCTCTCTTTAACAATGCGAAACAAAGCTTAAGTACTGACCCTGCCTCTTCTAACACAAACATATCCGGCAGCCACAGTCTGCCCTTCTGAGACATGAGCTCTCTGAGCTTCTAGACGTACCTTTACAGGCACACATCATCTGTACGCTTGTGTTTGGAGGGGAGTTGTGGCATCAGACTGCCATTACTGCTAGTATGTATCCATAGATCCCTAAACTTCAAAGGGACGCTAAACAACATATTAACACTGTAAATCAGAGAACGCTGAAATGACTGCCAGTGAATGGGCAGGCCGCTGGCTTGCAGTCCACTTTGACTTTAAGAACATTTGAATACACAAGAGTGGCACTGGTATATTACCGGCACATTAGTGCCCAGGAACTAGAGCCTGTGTGTCACTGAACACAGGACGGAGAGAGGAGAAACAAAAATGGACAACGGAGATGGAACAGAGGGGAAAGGTGAAAAAGTAGAGGAAGTCGGGGGGGAAGGGTGTTATTAAATCATGAGAAATAAGAGAAATCTGCACTTCGGTTTCAATCCGTTGGATTCTTCTTCTGAGTCAAAGACACATGTCGACTAGCCAGACTCCCTGTAAAGACAGATACAAAAACAGACAAACAGACAGAGACAGACAGACAGACAGACAGACAGACAGACAGACAGAGGAAGAAAAATCACATATTGAAACCGGTCATCACCAATTGTGAGGCAAAACAATAAAATGTATTTCCTAAATGTCTCTTTGTATGGTGTCGTACAGTCTGATGAGCAAAGTGAAATTTTCTTCTATATAGATTTCTATTTCAGCCTCTAGTGATTCCCAATCTTAATGTGAATCTACCATCTTGCTGAATGGTTATTAAGGAGTCCTTATTTGAACCACATGGACTACTCTCCTGAGCTTGGCTCCAAATGTTTCTGCTGAATCATGTTTTTGCTGTTGTTTGCCTCCAGATGCGTGGTGGCAGCCTTTGCAGAAGTCGTTCTAATGGTTGGTATGTTAACTGAGACATTAATCTTATAACAGTATCAAATATCGCAAATGTTTGCGCATGCAAGGATCTGAAATTCCGTGGTTTCAGAGTAAGAGCAACAAATTGGACTGGTGAAATGTTCTAGATTGAGCCACCTAACAATGACCCAAGCTAGAAAGGAACAGTGAGGTTAATATTTCATATCAGCTGGTAGTTTTGACAGTCAGTAGAAGTATCTGGGCAAACAACATACAAGATATATGCTAATTAGGATGAGTTATTTATTTATTTATATTTATATTTAAACTACATCAGTCTGACTAAAACTTTCAGCCCAAACTCACTTCTGCAATTTTGCCCCTATCTATCAAGGCTGCCAATATCAATAGAGCGGACTGTACCTGCTTGAGGTCCCAAAACAACGGTTAGGTTATTCTTTGGCCTCTTTTTTTTCTTCTTCTTCCCTTCAAGCTGAGGTGAGCTCTGTGGATAAACACAGGGTTGTGTGAGACAGTCATGTCATGCACTAAAGTTGATTCTGGGTAAGATGCTGGGTGATAGATTTCGACATAACAAATAAGAACAGTAATCCTTCATTACCTGGTCTCAACTTGTTAAAAGTTTGACCTTTTTAACTTTGACCTCTGTATGTCCACGTACCTGCTTCTCCCTTTCTCTAGGGACGACTCTTATCTGGTTGGTAGAGGACGGAGAGGAGGAGAAAGAACCACCTTCAGGTTTGACACCACCTAAAATATCAATAAATAAAATGTATTAATAAACAAATAATCCTACACTTCTTAGGAACTTGTAGGCCTTTAATTAAAGGAACACTTCACCGTTTTTTCATATTAAACTACGTTATTCGCTTAGTTAAGATGAGTTGATACATACCTCACGTTTCAATGCGTGCACTCACTGGCTCTGGCGCGCAGCGCAACTTTGATAGCACTTAGCTAGCCCAATGCATTCATTAGGATCCAAACAGAGATGAAGTTTTCCCTATTAAAATACAGTTACACGAGTAGTCACACGACCAAGTATGGTGAGACAAAATAAAACGTGGTACATTTCTAAGCAGGTAAAAGGGATAACTATATTGTGTGGCGGAATAATATTGGGAGCACTTAGACTCTGCGCAGTAATATCCTCACTCCAAAGTGAAACTGAAAGTGCAAGAGTGAGGATATCACTGCGCCACACAATATAGTTATCCCGCTTACCTGCTTACAAATGCACCACGTTTTATTTTGTCTCACCATACTTGATCGTGTGACTACTCGTGTAACTGTATTTTAATAGGGAAAACATGGAGGTGTTTGGTCGCTTCTAACTTAATCTCTGTTTGGATCCTAATGAATGCATTGGGCTAGCTAAGTGCTATCAAAGTTGCACCGCGCCAGAGCCAGTGAGTGCACGCATTGAAACGTGAGAGGTATGCATCAACTCGTCTTAATTTGGGGCAAAAAGTAATTTGATATGAAAGAACAGTGAAGTGTTCCTTTAACCATATGCATGATAACAATACTATAACCATATGCATGATCAAAAAAACTGTAACCATATGCATGATAACAATACTGTAACCATATGCATGATAACAATACTATAACCATATGCATGATAAAAAAAAACTGTAACAATATGCATGATGTAAAGAATATCTGTGTAGGTGTGCTTAGGCTTGGAACACTTGTCTGTCGCAGGTGTCTGTGTATTCCTGATCATAGACATACATTAAGTCTATATGTACTCCGAGTGTGTGTACCTGGTTTGTAGTATGGACATGCTTTCTTCACATGTGTGTTAGCCCCACAGATGAAGCAGCGTTTCTGCTCCTGTTTGCGCAGACGGTCGTACTCCTTCATATGTCTGTCGTTGTGCTCCCAGTCATTACTAACTCGCCTGTTACGGGTCCTTAACACACACACGCAAAGTTTTAGTTACCTCGTGCTTTGCCAACATCTCCATGACTATCATGCACACCTGTGTGCACACACATATATAGTATACTAGCCAGGCTAGGAAGCCTTCCTATTTCCAGATGCCAAAACCTACATACTACTGCAATCCAATAACCAATCTATTGAAGAGGAAGAGGAAGAGGAAGAAGAAGAAGAAGAAGAAGAAGAAGAAGAGATACAAAGACAAAATCAGCAGGGAAAGTACTTTTTGCGCATGGGACAGTCCTTCACAAAGTGTCCAATCTTCCCACAGATGCGGCAGCATCGGTCATTAGGGGCCACTTCTCCTTCTGTCAGCACTTCAGGGTCAAAGAAAAACTCCTGCAGATAAACAAGCAGACTGTTGAGATGTGCTTCCACCAGGAGCTTTGCTCCTTAGATGATCTGCCGGATCATCTAAGGGAGTTGAAAAAATATTGCTGCAATATATGTAACAGAATGTGGACACACACCATTTTGTCAGGGTATTCAGGGGGGAAGGCTTTCGTAGGTGTCCCAAAAACCCGTCGGCCGTTGATGAAGGCTTTCATGATGAAGTTGATCACTGAAGGAGAGAAGGTCATGCCATAAGACACCAAAGTACAGCTTCACATATAACAATGAACGTGTGTGTGTGTGTGTGTGTGTGTGTGTGTGTGTGTGTGTGTGTGTGTGTGTGTGTGTGTCATACTTCTCCTGGACAGGCCTCCTCCCAGGTTGTGGTGCAAGTCAAAGGGATCTGGAGGAGAAGAATGAGATGAAATACAGAGAGCTCAGATCAATGCTATGAGATAAGAAGAGGACACGAGATCGGGAAGGCAGAGACTGAACTAAAAACAACACAAGCAAACGGTAGGGTCGGTAGAGAAACTGTGGCTACCTTCAATGGTGATATATTTGGAGGTCCACTGCTTCTGGAATGGGGAGAGCGTGTCTTTCTGACGCACGCAGATAACGCGCTCCTTGAAGTCAAACTGCTCTGTGTAGAACCTCAGGAGCCCGAGCCACAGCTCTCCCACACTCTCATGATTCTGTCCGTATGAGGGCCAGCGGCGCGGCTGACACACACACACACACACACACACACACACACACAAATATTAACACACCAACACAGACACAGGCCTCGGAACATTGTCTAGCTCACAGTCTCGGAAGTCTGGGATTGACTCATTCTATAATGTGGAATAGGCTTCTTATATGGCATCAGCACATTGTGTCGGACAAAAGTGCAGTCACTCAATGACCAACGTGATTTGTGCATGAACTGAAGCTATTGTGTGACGTGTGGCTGCACTGAGCTGACCCAACAATTATTGTGCTTGTGATGTACACGGTATTAAATTGATTAGATTAATAGACTTCGCCTTATCAAACTATCTTTAGTTAGACTTTTTGTCTGTTATTTAAAACAGGGCTCATTAAACAAGTCTATTTCCCCCCAACAACCAATACAATATTGATATTCACAAGCACACATTAACACACATAAGCATCTACATTATAGATTAAATACTACAGTTGTGGCCCCGGCAGTGGCGCAACTGGCTGGGGCACCTGCACCGTACGCCGGCGACCCGGGTTCGATTCCCGCCCCGGGTCCTTTCCGGATCCCACCCCGACTCTCTCTCCCACTCACTTCCTGTCATTCTCTCTACTGTCCTGTCCAATTAAAGGCATAAAAAGCCCAAAAAAAAAAAAAAAAAAAAAAAATACTACAGTTGTGAAGGAGAGAAAGAGAGATCAACTCACCAGATCCTTCAGATCTCTGAAGAAATAAACATTCCAACCTTCCACAAGCACCTCAGGTTTGGTCTTGCCCTCATAGATCTACACAGACACATCCAGAATGCACCTGAGTACTGTAATCTGGGATCTACATTCTCATTCATGTGAATGGATCAGTGTGTGGTTTGTATGAATTTGGGGCCCATCAAAAAAGACAATACTTTGTCCTTGCCATGCAGAACCGTGATGAACATGGACACATACCTCCTGTAATACTGGAATGACGGGCGGCTCTCTCTGCTGCAGGTAGAACAGCACCATCAGTGTGTACGCATACGATGACAGACTGCCTCGCGACGCATCCCCTATGTCACACACCTGCATGAACGCACACACACACACACACACATTTAAACACAATATGCACAGTGGCACTTAATGCAGGGGGAGAGAGAGTGAGAGTGTGAGGTAGCCCCACGTGAATGGAATACTGCACCTTGGTGAAGACCTTCATGGTGTAGCAGAGCTGCCGCACACGAGGGTCAATGGAGGCATACGAGGCCAGCAGCTCAGTGTTATGCAGCCCCTGAGAGGAGACGAGAGGAGAGCAGAGGAAAAGAGAGGAGAGGAGAGGAGAGCAGAGGAAAAGAGAGGAGAGGAGAGGAGACGAGAGGAGAGCAGAGGAAAAGAGAGGAGAGGAGAGGAGAGGAGAGGAGAGGAGAGGAGAGGAGAGGAGAGGAAAAGAGAGGAGAGGAGAGGAGAGGAGGAGACAAGATGAGTGAAGAGAGGGGAGGAGAGAGGAAAAAAGTAATACATAAGTGATTTGCAGTGGAATACAAATGGAAAAGGTCCCATATCCAGATCAACATGCACATTCATGTACAGCAGCATGTGGGGTGAGTCAGAGGGCAGGCAGTGGGACTGACCAGCCTGTTGTAAAGGCTGATGTCTCCCTCAAGGCCAGTCTTCACATGGCAGAACTTCACAATGGGCACTTTGGCTGTGATGATGGGAATAATGTTCTTCAGACCTAACAGGGCCAAAAACAGGAAAGGAAGACAGAGCACAGGTGCAGAGAAAGAGACAAAAGGAGAAAGAGAGAGTTAACATCTTGATTCTTTAATCTCTATCTATGGAGTCAGCACAGCATGGAGACTCATGGGTAGGGCTGCATAATTATCGAATCGCAATCGCCAATCCTAATCTGAACCAACACAAGCAGCCAGTCACAAATAATCGTGACAAACTAATGACTTTTATATTCATGTCATCCTCCTTGACTGTGAAAATGAAGTAAAAGGTCTGCATACTTGCTCATCCTCCTTGACTGTGCCACTTCTAATTGGTGAGTGTGCGCGTACAGAACGCAAGAAGCACCAACCCAGGTGACAAGTGAGCTTCACAGCCAATCAGGAGTGCTGTGCCTCCTAACCCAGGCACACTCACCAATCAGAAGCAGCAGAACTTAGAGACATTTGGAATATTCAACTGAATCAATTAATTGACATTCAAAAATCAGATCACAAATCGCAATGGCAATCTGTCAGACAAATTTCAGATAGTTTCCCCAAATCCTTCAGCCCTATTCATGGGTCTCCTCCATGGAATCATGTCCTCTGATCAAGTAAACAGTAAACATCAGTGTGACCTGCAGCAGTGCTGGTTTGATGGTGCAGCTGTAAGAGTGTAGTGTGAGGATCTGAAGATGGCTCTTACCTGAGTGTTTGCCAAGAGCTCGAGCCAGGCTGAGGATTATGCCAATGCAGTCCAGCCCCTGAGAACACACACACACACACGCACCAGTTATATGTGTGTCCTCTCCTTTTTCAAGCTCATACATAGCAGAGGGTTTGGTTGTGTGTAAATGTGTGAGTGAGTGCGTACCATAGCTGTGTCCTGGCCCTCAAGCACCATACAAATGTCTAGGTCACTCTGCTTAAAGCCAAAGCCATTCTTGGATGAACCAAATAGCTTCAGATGGGCTCCTATCAAACAAACACAAACATTACATCACACAAAATTAAATACAGCTCTTTGATCTTAAAGAAGAATTCCGGCGATTATTCACACAGATCTCCATTTCAACCAGTACTGTCAGTAAAACATAACCCAAACCAAGTTGCTGCAGCCAACAGTTAGAGCTTCCAGGCAGCTACAGCGCTACACTTTGAGGGCGTGTTCATGAGCCCCCATGTTCATGCCCCAAGAGTGTAGCGCTGTAGCTGCTTTAGCCTACAATTACATAGCAATAAAATGTCAATACAACAGATTTAGACATGTTACAAATTCCGTCCCTTCCTCCTGTAGTACCACTCCATTCTCAGTTCCCAGTGTCCGGTGACCCCTTACCTTCTATATGGCGTCTGATGAAGGTCTCCAGGTCCTGCAGGATGTGTTCCCTCACCTGCTCCTCAACCTCATCTGGGGCAAAATCCTCTGAAAATACAAACACAACAAATCCAAGCACTCGTCAAGGTACTGGCAGCATAGGTACATTTTACTGATCAGTAACCTACATAAAAGCAGAGCATGTGGTAGTAGGCTCAATTAAACCGTTTGTGTGTGTGTGTGTGTGTTACTTACTGTAGCACTGGTCACACACTTGATCAACGATTTTGAGGAACTTTGGGGTCATGGCGGGAAGATCCTTCATCTCCACCTTCTTGAAGTCTTCAGGACAGTCAGCCTTCAGATGGCCATCACGCTTACACAGGCTGCACACCAGAGTGGGTTTCTGCCACACAAAAAAAAACAGTAACCTCTCATGTAAGAGTGTGTGTGTGTGTATATATATGTATGTGTGTGTGTGTGTGGTGTGTGTGTGTATGCATCTGGTTGTGGGGCTCACACACCTTGCCCAAGGTAAAGGCCTGCTTAGTGAAATGGTAGTGGAGGCCGTTCAACAACGCCTCGGCGCTCTTCTCGGCACTTCCATATTTGGACGGGGTGAATGAGTGTGGGCGGGATAAAGGGGTGGAGTCGGCAGGAGACTCCTCCTCTGACAGAAGAGTGTCCTCCTCCTCCTCCTCCACCTCTTCCTCTCGCTCCGAGTCGGACGGGTGCTCCTCGCTCAGCTCTTCATCGAGAGCAAATAGCCCCTCTTCCTCTGCCGTCACCTGGAATGGCTCCCACCTCCAAACACAACCACAACAGCAACACACAACATTAAAGCCATGCGCTGTACAATCATATGGCCTACTCAAATCTGACCCAATCCAGTACTGTTGCTCAGTCAAAATTAACCGCCACATCAAACGATTACAGATGTAGTTTTACATCAGACTCCAAATGGCAATCAGGAGGCTTGATGTAAAATGCTGAGCTCTTCACACTTGTGTCTTGGTGGGGGTACCAGAGCCAGCATGTGTGGAGCCATTGGTCTGCATCTGGAGTGCACCCCCAAATTTGGACTGTGCAGTGCGCACCCTCAATCATAACACAAGCCTTCTCATTGCTATTGGACGCACCCTTACTACCTTTGTTGTGTACCATCAGACGCTGAGGTGCGAAGTCTCACCTCTTCTCCTCTCGATTCATGACCTCTTCCTCCTCAGAATCGTCCTCTTCCTCACTCTCGTCTTCCTCCAGAAGGTCCGAGGACTCCTCATCCTCCTCCGGCTCCTCCTGTGCCAAGCAGTTGGAGTTTTGCCGTCTCCTACTGCTCCCCTTGGAGGTCTCTCGGAGGTTCCTGACCCCGGACTGGACGTGGTTCAATTCGCGGCAGGCCTTGGGCTTGGCCTCCCCGCTGGCCTTGCGAGGAGTCGAGCTCTCTTTAGGACTGGGCTGGCTCCGAGGCTTGTGATTGGCTGCCGGATGGGCGGGACGGAGGCTGAAGTACTTGTAGGTGGTCTTGAGGCAGTGGAGGAAGTAGTCGAACATGGGCTGGCTGATCATGGTACGCGCTATGTTTCTCCCCACCGCAAAGGGGTCTGGGAAACGACAACAAAGATCACCTTTAGTACCCCGCAATCCATCCCTCAGCCACCCAACATGTCTCCTCATCAGCAGTGCACACCACAAAATAATGTACCGCAGATTCTGATTTTAGCATGCAAACTAGGCTTCCATCAAAACACAACAGAGAGCGGAAGCCATTACAGGGATTGTCAATGAGATTGTCTATGAGATCAGCTAATATCAAACTGCTACCACTATGTCACTTGTCTTTTATTCAGTCCATGTTGTAAGTCACTTTGGTTAAAAAGCGTCAGCCAAATGTAATGTACTGTAATGTAATGTAATCTACTGCACACTTAGAGCTTTTCCCAGGGCTCTGGTGGCCCATGTCCTCTGTTCACTGACCCTCGATGGCGATCCTCTTGCGGGGCCAGTCCTTGTTGTCCCGCCACAGGGGGGCGCTGGTGCGCACGCTCAGCACGCGGTCCTGCAGCTGGAAGTCCAGCGCGTAGAACCGCAGGAGCTCCACCCACAGCAGCCCAACGCCCACCTCACTGCTGCTCTCCCCAAACACCAGTGGAACCTGTGCACAGAACACACCGGTGCACACACACACACACACACACACACACACACACACACACACACACACACACAAACAGGTATAAATCAGTTACATAAGTTAGATGTATAACATACTACATACAGCACAGTACAAAAGTGATCAGACATACTGGACAAAAAACACACATGGCAATTTGTATACACAGCAAAAATGACCTGAAGCTTTCCTGTCAGCGCCTGCAGCGGTTTGCCCCAATCTACCAGCGCTAGCTGCATTTGGCTAATGGGTGCATATATAAGGGTAGGTGAGCTAACAGGCTTACCTTTCCACGCTTCACTGTGCTCTCATTGGGGACCTGTGTGTCTGTCTGGGGGGGACTGTACACCCACAGCACCTCATCGTCCTCCAGGGCTGTGAGAGAGAAGCCCGCAAGCTGCCCTACAGAGAACCCCTGCAGCAGCAGAGAGAGAGCGGGAGAGAAAGTGAATGATGGGAAGGTGCTGATGTGCACCTGTGGGCAGGAGACACAGAATGGAGAATACCCCCTGCCACACACACACACACACACACACACACACACACACTTACTGTGCTCTCCAGGCATGCTGGCAGTAGGGGCTCTTTGCGTTGCTGCAGGAAGCAGATGACCATGAGGGCCAGGCTGTACGGGGGCACGCCGCCCTCCTCCACACAGTCCACATGACAGATCTAGCACCAGAACACACACACACAGATCACTCAAAAGGAATCGTCTCTTACGGTCATGTTTAGGTGCATACGCTGGTGGCTGGGGTGTGCTGTGGGGGACGGAGGACTCACCTTAGCCCAGTGCCTGAGGCCCAGCACCAGCGGCAGCAGATGTGGCTCCTGACTGGCCAGTGCAGACAAGAACTGCGTCGTCAGACAGGCGCTGTCATTTCCTGCACTCACCCTGCACAGCAGAGCACTGAGGACACCACAACCAGCATTAGGCAAGGCCCAGCACAGCAGCACAGCAGCACAGCACACAGAAAACTACATCTCCCAACTTCCCATGTGGACCGAAAACGATTACATGAGTGCAGTTAAGGTGCAAGGTGATTTTCTCAGAAAGCTACAAACCTCTGCTTCTCTCGGCACACCACCACTGGGACCCGCGTGTGAAAGTCCCCCTGGACCTCCACAAATTCAGCTGCAGAACATGCACACAAACAAACAAACACACACACACACACACACACACACACAGCGGACACAGTTGAGACAATACATAAGGTAGAATCACATACAGGTCTGACAGCAACCTAGCATTTTAACAATGTGCACTCAGTCCTGAGAGTGCAAACAAGTTAACACAGGGAAAAGTTACAGCTGACATGTTTAAACCAGCAAAGACGATGCAACAACAACAAAAAAAAGAAAAAAGAAATAGGACAATAATCCAAAAGGAACAATCCATAAAGGCATGTACCTTGGCGAGTCAACCGGATGTCATACTACATGCTGTCACATAATGTAGAGGGTTTTATGTTTTGAATTCTGGCCAAGCTTATTCATTTTACTCAAAATGTATGTATAATTTTGTTAGAAATATTGTTTGTAAGGTATCAGGCAAAAAGTCAGCTCTGCTCAAATTAGAGGTCATCAGAGATTTTAAATTGACTTTTACAGCCCAGGTCAACCCTAACTCCCAAACCCATAGTGCGAACACTGGACACTGGTAACCAAATAAAACGTTCAAATGGGTAAGCGGAGCTACAAATAACGCAAAACATGGAGGACATCTAGAAGCAGACCAATAAACTCAGTGACATGCAGACAGATAAACTGTCTCAATCGATCCCACAATCCTACACAGATACTCACAGCATTTAGATAGGGTCTCCTGTACAAGCAGTAGAACATCGGGCTGATGCATCTGTGAATACAGTCAAGCACAACCTAAATACGACATGAGCACAATGTAGACAAAACTATGAGCATCACCACAAACCACTGGGACAACAACAGCAAGGTACACAGCCAACTGCATGCCTAAAGGTAAACCAGAATAAAGGACAACTCTATTGCAAAACTAGTTAATCCTTTGAGAACGTAGAATACTTCTGTTCTGTTGAGAACAATTCTTGACATCCTCACAGACAGTAGCATAGCAAAGGATCACAGGACAAGATCTCAAACAAGAATACAGTTTTGATTTCAGGAATACACAACATGTCTCTCATCTGGCTTCAGAGCTCAGAGCCTGCTGAATGAATGGGTACTCACGCTGGAGGAGGCCTGGATGTCAATGTTGACATCTGAATCTTTGAAGCCAAACCTAGTGCAGGAGGATCCATACAACCTGAGCTTACTCCCTGCAAAACACATACATTCAGTACATTTTACCCACAGAAAAGAATACACAACAAATGCATTCAGACTGGACTGTAGACGTGTGAGAGTGCATGGCCTGAGCTCATGAGCGGCTTACCTGGCAGTACTGGAGTGATAACTGACTGCATCAGGGCCAACACCCCACTCCGCACCAGCACATCCTCCTCACTTAGCCCCTCCGCCACCATCACACCCTCCAGAGCGGAGCCAATGGCAGATGTCTGGTCTTTTCCCGGAGGCGGGATGCTCTTCAACATCAGCTCGTCTCTCTTCTCCTACAAACGCACATTTAAGTGTATAGATTAAAGATTAATATGCATCATCTATGTCAGTATTTTTCAACCTTTTTTGAGCCACTGTACATTTTTTACATTAAAAAATGATTGATTACATTATTAATAGAATGATCATTGATCTATGGAGGCTTACACTGTGCATAATTCTTGAAACTGCACAATGATGAGTGAATAATGATCAAAACCTAGAATCAAAAATGTTTTGTTGGGTGTAAGGAACTGGGTCTCTTCAAGTCCTATGACTGACCAAAGAATGTAGGCCTATACCCTATTAATGACCAAATAACATTACATTTCAATACACTAAAACAGAAAAAAATACTTGTACTTCTAAATACTTAAGCATTTTTTAAAAGCAAGTACTTCTGTACTTCAACTTAAGTAAAACTTTCACTTGTAGTGGAGTAATATTTGTGTATCTACTGTATACTTTCATTCATTGGCAAATTTTGACTCCTGAGATGTCTTCATTTGGTGAATTTTGAAGAAAGCATACATGTATCCATCATGCGATCTTCAAAGTATGCAGTCAGTGTGTGTTTCTCAAAGTCAAGAATTGCTCCATCCAAGCCACTTTTTCAAGGACGTTACATCATCAAATCTCATCAAGCACTGTTCCAAAGTCAAGGCTGCTTTCAAATTCTAGCAAGTACTGAGTCCTTCGTTCTGAGAATTTTGGAGAATTTGAGGATGCATCGATGGATCCTCGGCGTGAAGAAATAACCCACAATCCTTTGCGTATGGACGATTAGAAATTATCTGACGATGTGATTAAAAAAAAAGTGGGAGAGGGAGATGGAAAGTAGATGCAAAGAAGGAGCAGTGCGTGTTAATGTAGGCTAAATACGATTTCTCAAGTGTTTTGTTAATGCCATCGTATATTTGCTCAGGCATTTATATCAAGTTATTGAGCATATTCATGATAAATGCATAGCCTATGTCAATGTGCATGAATAAGTTGTGATAGACTTTTGTTATTAATTTATCTCTGAACTTCGCCCAATGCGAACTTTGTACAAGTTTAACATTACCGTTGCCGTTGTCAATTACCGGTATAACTTTCCATTGACACTATTAACATAATTATAAACTACGGATTGTGATATGTGAAGACCAAGTCGAATGTGGAAATACTGTAGGCTACTCAAAAAAGTTTATTTAGAGGAGAGTGCAGCTGCACAGTTGTCGGAACAGCACAATTTCCACGGTTCAAATGAAGCTTGCAGTCGGAACCGGCGTGCACTTCCACACTCGCTAGGCTGTTCCATTGCATGTGATCTTGACGGCCGGGGAGGGTACTGGGAAGGTGTGTAGCCTTGTCTCTCTAGCACCCGACTCGAAAGAAAGCATTCTATCAAGGATCCGCTCTTGACTTTGAGAAACACCCAGTATCTCAGCAACGTTGTCCCAACGACTAATTAATGGATGCACCATTCTATGTTGCCATCTTACTTGGTGTCAAAAACAAAGTTCATAGCTAAGGGCAAGTGACTTGTGACTTGACAGTTGAAGGCAGCTCAGAGAGACTCTATATGCCTGAAAGGCAGTGGCAAGTAAGTGAACCCTTTGAAATTAGTTGCATTAAGATGTCTTAAAATAATGTCCAATCTACATTTGAATTATAATAATGAAGAAACACAATCGGTTTTCCACTGATAATACACATTATTGCACTGTTCTTATATTCTGTTCATTGTTCAGTATTCCATATTGAGTACAACATTCAAACCTTCACAGTACTAGTTGGAAAATGTAAGTGAATCCAAAGCCTGATGGCTTCAACAAAAACTAATTTTAGTCAGAACAAATAACAAATATGGAGTAATCAATAGCCCTGTTTACATGGACACTTTTAATCTCATTACAAATGGAGATAAAAATCCCTCATACTCCTCCACTATGGCAAATATCTATCAATCTGCTAGCTGTGCGTCCCCAGAATACACTGTAAGAAACACCATCTCAGCAGCCCAGGATTAAAAAATGGCAACTAAACAGCCTGGAACATCAACAAAAACAGCCCAGTGCAGCCGTTGCCATTTTTGGAGCCTGGGCTGTCTACAGAGACGATGTTTTTTTTACAGTGAATTCAGCGGACGAACAGCTAGTGTATCGTGAGGAGATGTATGTTGTTCGTAAAAAAAAAAAAAACGTTTTAGCTTATAAACCGCATATCATCCCTTAGAGCACCTTCAACAGAACAGTTACAGAGTTTGAGTTTAATGCTCATGAGAGGAACATTCTGATGTGACCCAGACCTGGCAAGACAAATATCTCAGAGGACCTTCTACAAAGACTTGATTTGGAATGCAATGGCAATGTAATCTGAAAAAGTTTAAATATAGAGTTTATCGGCCCACAGATCAACAAACTGTCATACAAGGAGATGACTTAGTACTCTGGCTAAGTGTGCCTAGAAGTGGACAAAGAGACGTGTTAATGAGGTCAATAAATACCACAGAATAACAGTTAAATGCATTAAGGAGTCATTTAACAGGTTAATGTCTCTGTTCAGGAGTCCACCATACTGTAGGTACAACATTGAACAAAGAGGGTGTCTAAAGCAGGAGACCACAGTGGAACCGCTGCTCTCCAAAATAATTACTGAGCAAAGCGCAACTTGGCACTCCCCACTGCTATTGGAGAAAGAGTTCATGGACAGATGAAACATTGACTGAATTGTTTGGAAAGAACACACAGCAATGCATGGCATCAAAAGTTCACCATAAAAACATCATCTCATTGCTAAAGTACAGTGAGGGGAGTACCAGGCTTGCTGTCTCAGGGACAGGACAATTTGCGATCAGTAATCACTGAGAGAAAAATAAAGTCCCAGATTTATCAACATTATAATAGGACAATGACTACTTTTCCATGCATACCATATTGGGGATAATGACAATATTGATTGCGGTCATGTTAACACCTTATTCCAGTTGGCAAACCCGACATACGCCCGTTTTAATAGGAATATTCGGGCATGTCAAACATTAGCTGGAACGGCCCCTTTGGGCATATCAAATCATTTCTGAAGGCTATGATGGAATTAATCGATGGCTGAAAGCATCATAATGCTCAAGCAGTTTTTTTTCGCTCCGCTGACAGATCAAGAATCGATTAAAAAAAAAACTCAAAGCAACCTATTACAAGGCAGGCTAAAAGGTAAACCCCTAGTGGCTCTAATCTGAACAAATTCACCTATTTTGTGGTCACGACTGCAATTCTGGGACAGAAACCATTGCAAGAACATTGCCATTTCTGCTGCACTGGGAAACATCTCATTCTGACTATTGCTATGAACAGAATATGGACTGTAATTGGAATATGGTGTGCATGGAAACTTGGTCAATGACATGGACGAGTATACGTCATGTAGCCGGACAATAACCTTAAAGGAATATTTCGGTATTTTACACTTTAAGCCCGTTATGTGCAGCTCACCGAGTGGTTGCTGGTCTTCAACAATCTTCTATAGCAAGTTTCGCAATGAAATTCAAATTCTGTTGTGTTAAATTAGGCACATACGGTTGTGAGGTATCTGAAAAAGTACTTCCGGGATTTCGAAAATCCCTGATAAAAAATGACAGAAGCTGTATTTCGCTGCTAAACTTGCTATAGAAGATCGTTGAAGACCAGCGAGATGCACTTTTTAAAAACAAACGTTTAGGGGTGTTTTAAGGACAGAATAGTCCATGCACAAAGCGAGCAATGTTAAAGCCATACAGAGCTCCATTCTAAAGCTGTCAAATTCCACAAACAGGCTCAATCGTCGAGATTTCGGTGTCAAACACTCGTTTTCATGCTAGGCAATAGAGAAAACGGGCTTAAAGTGTAAAATACCGAAATATTCCTTTAAACATAGAATGAAATCTACAGAGGATTGCTTCAAAAGAAAATCTACTTTTTAGAGTGGTTCAGTTAAAGCCAAGAGCCAAAAAAGTCATTCACACCAGACATCCTAATAGTATGGATGAACTGAAGGATGAATTGGCTAAAATACCTCCTGAATGTTGTGCAGATGTTGTGACTCAGTTACCAGGAGCACTCGGCTGAGCTTAGTCCTGCCAAAGGAGGTTCAACCAATAATTAATTTCAAAGGTTTACTTCCTTTTTCTACCAGCACTAGCAATATTGTATTGGTGTTTTCAATAGACATGAAAGACAATAACTTATTTTGTGCTATTAGCTTCAGCACATTGTGTTTGTCTATACTAGTGACTTGATGATCAGATAACATATTGCAGACAACCTGATCATTCCAAAGAGTTCACATACTTTTTGTTGCCACAGTATTTGATTGATTCTTTGTATTACTCATCTGCCTGCCTCATCTCTGTAATCTGCCTTCAGGTTCCCCCTAATTTTAGTTATTGTGAGAATGTGAAAGTCCTGTGCTATGTCCATCACTGCTCTAACCATGTTGTGTGAGTGTGTGTGTGTGTGTGTGTGTGTGTGTGTGCCCACACTCACCTTGGCCCTCCTTCTGTGCCCGCGGTCTCTCAGGTGTGAATGTGCCCTGGACACGGAGTCCATCTTTGTATCACACAAATGGCAGCTAAACCACACACTTTCCTCTGTTCTCTGAAAACACACAAAATGCGAGTCTTGGAAAAAACTAAAAACTCCAACATTTTAGCTATTCAGATCTTACTTGAAGTAGAGACGTCAATCACACATGCATCACTCACAGACAATTATCATATGTGTGAATGTGTATATGAGTGAGTGAGTGTGTGTGTGTGTGTGTGTGTGTGTGTGTGTGTGTGTGTCTCACCCCCTGCGTCTCATCCAGAGGCTGGCTTATGGTCTGTAGCAAGTCTGAGATGGAATTGGTGGTGTGGTCAATCACCAGGACTCTGTCCATTTCTCGTGTGCCCCTATCTCTCCAATGGAGTCCTGAAGAAAACAATAAAATGTTCCGACAAGTACTCAACAGTTTTGCACACAACCTCCAACAATACTCACAATTGTGTAGACTCAGCACCATTGGTATTATGTGTGGAGTCATGGCTTCAATAGTCATCAGCGGTTGTGTACGGAGAGCAATGCTGAAATGAATGCTGTGTGCTTATGAAAGGTCTGTGTGTGTGCATATCTATGTGCACGAGAGAGCTGACGTTATGTCCCTGCATACCTGAGCCACGGCCCCCATGCTTCTCCCCTGAGGGATGCCTCCTCTTACTCCTGCTCTGGCCCGTCTCTGGGGGATACTCCCGATCACGCCAGTTCTCCTCCGGCCGCCGTGGGGACCCCTGGGGGACCCCTCTCTGTTTCGGGCTCATGCCAGGGGCCCAGCCGCCACCTCCTCTACGGCCCCCAGGGCTGAAGCCTCCAGGACTGAACCCCATCTCAAATCCCCCCTCCTTCCGTGGGCTCCTCCAGTTCTCCGCCTCGTCTGCCCCACGTCCGCGTTGGGAACGCATGCCACGACCAAAGCCCTCCATGTGTGTTCTTTTGTCGTCCAGTGGCACTGTGTTGATAAAATCACCTTGTTATAAACCTGAAATGTAGCAAAGAAAAGTGCTATTGCAACTCTTTCACTGGGTGGTAAGACGAGAGGTGTATTACAAATAGTGCCCTGTTATTATATTTGTATGGTGTCATTTTGTTAGAGGGCCAACCACAGAGAACGAGAGCACGCGTGTTTGTTTATAGTCGTTCACTTCTAGAGCGATGACTGCTGCAACTCCATCTCTCTTCGTGTATTTCGCAATCTGAAACCTGAACTATGAGAAGCATAAGCAATGTAGTAACATTAATGGCTAGCTACCAAGCTAAAGACATTTCCTTGTGATGGGGCCCAGCACAACTTTTAATTATGTTCAGTAACCTTGATACTAAGGTCTTAACAAAGAATACAGCAATTAAACCCGCTTCAACTTGCATTCTGTTGTTTGAAGATTTGACAAAAGCGAGAAACTTGCTAGCTGGCTTAGCATTGCTGACACAGACTAGCCAGTATTATGGGCTCGCTTCCAGGTCAACTGTCAACCTGAGCTCTACCGACAGAGCTGACACTACTTTACCTTTGCTTGTGAAACTCATAATGTTTCAGCACTTGGTGGCGGATTCTTTTGTAATACGTGGCGAAAGCAATAGCTTGCCAAACACAATTCCACTAGCAAGAGGATAGCAGAGGCATATATTGCTAACTGAAACAAATGGTTTTCATTACACCAATAGATCTATTCTGGAGGGAAAACACTCCAAATTATTGGAAATTAGTTTAATTGGCTGTTGACCCCTTAAAATACTTAGTAAATTAACAATAAGGGTGCATACACGAGGAAAAGCTAGCTAGCTGGCTAGCTCCCTGCTAGCTTTACACAAGTAACAAGCCGTGTGGATTAGCCAGTAGCAAACTTTTAATTCATTAGACACGGCATTGATGGCAATTTAACAATCAGAATCCTTTGATAATACCTGAAGTCTCTGTTACATCAGCATTATGTTGGTTGCATTCAGATGGTTTAAAGATCACTGGTCCGACCCAAAGCCCTCTATGCTCTGCCTGCAACTCGGTGAGAGCAGTGGCGTGTGGGACTTCACCGACAGCGTTGGCTACTTCCGTTTCGAACCAATATAAAGGACAAAGTGTGATGATCTGTGAGTTGATGATTTGTGATTTTTTCGACATGCAATTTTGTATTATTATTATTATTTTTTTTTTACCAGCATAGGGATCTGGAAATCACAGAAACTGGAAATCACTATGATTATAGCCTCACTGTTATTATTGCTTTACTGATTGACCTAGATTTCATCCAAGTTGATAGTACAGGCCTTTCTAGTGGGTAGAAAGTCATGAAATAGAGAACATCTTGTGGTTGCAATCTTCCTCAGTTCTCCTACAAACCATCAAACCCTATTTGGTATTTACTTTATGAAGTTAAAAAATGTAAACTTGTTGTCTAGCCTACACAGGTCAACAGGTGGGCACTACAGTAATTGGCAGTAGGCTATCCCACTTAGTTGTTTAGTAGTCTGTCCTATCTCACTCCCTCCCTCTTGCTCACACAAGTAGGCTAGTCTACTCAGACATAGTCTACACCCCTCCTCTTTTGTGCCTGATGTTGCTGCTGCTTTCGCCCTGTTCAGTCGACAGGTGACAGAGCATCGATGGCACCTCCATGAGCAGTTAGACTTGAAAATTCGTAGATACGTCTGGATGAATGTACTTCAAGTGGACACTTAATAGGTAAAAATAATATATGCTTAACATGTGACTTTTCAAACTTCATGTTGGGAAGAGTGACCAGTGTATGGCATTAGGCTGAAGTCCACGTCAAATTGATAGCACCTTTTGCTCGAAAATAGTGGGTCAGTGATAATGTGATGGATGGAAGAAAATGTTAATCATCCAGATTAGGCCTTTCTGTGTTTCCGTTTTTTATAGAGTAGATTAGAGTTTGAATAGAACTACACCGTTGAGACTGTCATTCATTTACATTGAAAGTGTTGGAATATGGCTGAAATGTTACTCCATGTCAATATGTGTATGTGTGTGTGTGTGTGTGTGTGTGTGTGTGTGTGTGTGTGTGTGTGTGTGTGGGTGTGGGTGTGGGTGTGGGTGTGGGTGTGTGTGGGTGTGTGTGGTTGGTTGTGCGTGCATGTGCGTTTGTGTGTTTCAATGTGCATGAGTGTAGCATGGCTGAAAGCTTGAAGGTCACCAGCACAACGGGCACACTGTGCAGCAGGGGTAATGGAGGCGCAGGATGTGATGACGCCCTTTTGCACCCTCCTTTGTTGGTGGATGCCTGGCTGGTGCCCCTGTTCTTTGCTCTCATCATGCTCCTTGGACTCCTGGGCAACTCCCTTGTCATCTATGTAGTCGCTAAGCAACAACAGATGAAGACTGTCACCAATATTTACATAGGTATAGTCATCTGAGACATTAATGCATAGTTGCTGTGACGGAGCTCACCTATTCTCAATGCTGATTTATAATAGATTCTTGAGAGATCAGCGCCATAGGGAAACACAATGTAGTGTTATCCATGGTTTTCGTGTTTTTGGTTAAGTCCTTATTTTTAATCTAAAGAGCAAGACACATTGTATGTGTTGATTTCAATATTTACAATGAATTTATATTTTATTTGTCATTTCTGGTTGCAAAAGGTTTCTCACCTTTTCTCTGTTGTGTTTTGGTTACAGTGAATCTGGCCACAACAGACATTCTGTTCTTAGTTTGCTGTGTGCCTTTCACGGCCACACTTTACCCTCTGCCCAGCTGGGTATTTGGAGACTTCATGTGTCGCTTGGTCAACTATCTACAGCAGGTCAGCCAAATCCAAACACCTTCTTTCATTTCGATACAAACTGCTCTTTTCACCCATACTTTAAGTCTAAGTATTGTCCAAGTATTGAAAGACTAGATGTTGTTATGTTTCTTTATTACACATTAACACATACTGCAATGTGCAACTGTGTCTGATAGGTGACAGCTCAGGCAACCTGCATCACTCTTTCTGCAATGAGCGTGGATCGCTTTTATGTGACAGTTTACCCTCTGCAGTCCCTCCACCACAGGACTCCACAGTTAGCCATGGCTGTCAGCATCTCCATATGGATAGGTAACCAAGTGCACACACACACACACACACACACACACACACACACACAATTAGTGAACTTTCAAAACTTTCTGCGATGCTGCAATAAGGAATTAATGTACTGTATGTCGTGTTATAGTGATGTGGTCATGTACGTGGCCCCATCAGGTTCCCTGCTGCTGTCTGTGCCAGTGGCTGTGTACCAGCGTCTAGAGCCAGGCTACTGGTTTGGCCCACAGACGTACTGCACTGAAGCCTTCCCTTCCCCAAGCCTCCACAGGGCCTTCATCCTCTACACCTTCCTGGCTGTCTACCTGCTGCCGCTGGTCACCATTTGTTTCTGCTACGCCTGCATGCTTAAACGTATGGGCCGCCCCAGTGTGGAGCCAGCGGACAACAACTACCAGGTCTGTGCAGTGACAGTATCACTTTTAGCGTCAAACATCAAATATGTACCATGTTCTTCTCATCATCATCATCATCATCATCAGATCAGTAAGTCACCAATATTAAAATGGCTTTTACCTTCATGGACGTTTTTCAGGGTGATGATCAAATACAGATACTCTGTCAAGTGTTCATGTTGTAACAGAGGGCTAGGATTATGGTGTGCTGCACATATGATGGAATCTTTGTGATTGTGATCCAGTGTGATATGTGAAAGGTTTAAGTGTTCCGTATGATGGTGTTATCTTGTATTTGTGTCTCTGTGTTTGTGTGTGTTTTATGGTGTCACTCAGGAGTGGTGAGTCAAATGGGTGTGATTGTAACGTGTATCAGACTACCCTGGAAAATTGAGAGTTCTCATGAGAGCACAATTTGAATTTGCTCAGCTAGTCACTCTTATACCCATGTCCTTGCAGCAACCTGCACTAATCGCATATCATGATCATGAACATGATACATGTGGGCCAGCGTTGCAACGTCGGAGTCTGGAATCAGTCAGTAATTGTTGGTCGTATAAGTGTTATCCAATTATGTTGAAGTCTGAAATCAGTCAGTAAACATTGGTCGTAGTGTAATCCAATTATGCTGAAGTCTGAAATCAGTCAGTAAGCATTGGTTGTAGTGTTATCCAATTGCGTGCATGCAAATGCATAGTGCCGCCCCTCGAGTTGGGCCATTTTCATTACTAGCCAGCTGCTTGTTCATGATTTCCTGTGTTATCTTGCCTTCTTCCCCACTTGCAGATGTGTGTGTGTGTGTGTGTGTGTGCGTGCTTACAGTATACCTTTAATTTCAGGTCCATGTGCAGTATGAGCACTCGGAAGCGGTGCGTTCGCGGGTGTCCCGCATGGTGGTGGTGATGGTGCTGCTCTTCACCATCTGCTGGGGGCCCATCCAGGTGCTGCTGCTCCTGCAGTCTCTGCAGCCGGCTGCCCCGCTCCGCAGCTACACCCTCTACAAGCTGAAGATCTGGGCCCACTGCATGTCTTACGCCAGCTCGGCCCTCAACCCGCTGCTCTACGCCTTCATGGGGGCCAACTTCAGACGGGCTTTCAGGGACGCCTTCCCTGCTGCGTTCAAACGCACTCGGCGCCGGACACAGCCACTCACTGACCCCACTCACGCTGAGCTGAACTTCCTTTCATCTGGACCCTGAGACTCTCTCTCTCTCTCTCTCTCTCTCTCTCTCTCTCTCTCTCTCTCTCTCTCTTTCTCTCTCTCTCTCTCTAGCTTTTTCTCACTGTTGGCCTCTTGCTCCCATATAAAAAAACAGTGATTTGTGTGATAAGTGAGATATCTAATGCACACTGACACACACTTACTTTGACAGACTCACTTACTGTGTACAAGACTCTTTAGTGTGTACGTTTTAATCAGAGGCTTATTTTTGCCATGTGACCTTTTCTCCCTCTGTGGTGTCTTTGTTGGCTCCCGACTGTTTCTCCGAGTTTGTTGGTCGCGTGCTACCTCATGCTAGCGTCGTCCACTCTGTATTTAATTCATCACATGAGACACATCATGGGCAAGGCAAAGGAGAGATGGACACACAATACATCCAACGAAACGCAAATGTCAGCAGTTAAGCATCCTGTATTCCCTGCATCTAGTGACATGGACTTATTACACTTGTGTTGGCTTACAAATAACAAGTAAACGGCGTCGGTTCAAACAATTGCAACAGATTATTTCCTTATCTGAGTTTTGTGATTACTTTTGCTTGAGTTACCCACACAGTGTTTAAAGACTATTCACTGATGTGGTCAACAATATTGCTCTTGGGTTTGTGAACATTTTCATTTCTTTTTGGGCAGCCTACCAAAGACTAGGCTACTAAAGACATGTTTTTGCTGCGCCCAAGTGGCTGTGGGGTCTTGCTGCATACAGCAGCCTATTGTTTTTATAATTTGATAATGTCCATCATGTCTTTTACAGCCTATATATGTGGTCGCAGATTTAGTCAACTAACATCTGGCACCACCAGCTACAAAGAGAGGGGAACTCGACTTGATGTCTGAATGTAGCTTGCATTCAAGATAAATTCAAGAAGTTATTCTATAAAACAGAATCTCATCCACTTTCATCACCTCATATCAGCAGACACGCTTCATTCAGATGGTCAGTTGTTGCTGTCTGTCATACAATTCCTATAAAAAGTGTTCAAGACCCTTGGGCATTTCCACTTTTACTGTAAAATGGAATCTTGGTCAATTTAATTCAGCCTTTTTACAATAATTAAATGTCAAATGAAAACAGATGTCTATAAAGTAATGTTAATTAATTAAAAAGCATATAACATAAAATATATGCATAATTTTCACTCCTTATTGGAGTTTTAATGTTTTAGATTTTTAAAAGCTGATATGAGTGCTTGATTTCACGCTCCCTTGGGAAAAGTAAGCTATTTGGAGTATATTAAAAAAAAAAATACACAAAAAGGCAGTATGATGTAGGCTATTAGTATAATTTTTGTTCAAAATAGGCCTGCATTATGAAGTATTTTTTGGCTATCCCACTCTATGCCAAGAAATAATGGTTGTTTCCAAATCTGTCACAAATGTAAACAATGTGACTGATTTTCAGTCACATGCTTAGGTCGACGTGAGACTCCACGTGGCGTTTACCCAATTAGTATGACAATTACATTGAAGATGTGTCAAGATTGCAAATGCTGAAAAGTTCTTCTTGTCATCCAAAAAAGCAAGTAGCAAAAAGGCTAGATGAAAGCAATGATCACGTTCTAGTGGCGTGAAGAGTGAAACCAATCAAATGCTCAAAAATCCCTGTTATCCAATCAAAAGTTCGATAGAGCGCTTGGCTTGTGGAAACGACCAATCACAGAACTATAAGGAATAATTGTTGTCAGAGAGGAGCCCGAGCATGCATGAAACTCACTGGACCGAATATTGGTGATCCAGAAAGTAGGGCACGCCGGTCAGTTTGCAAACCTAGTGGGAAACTCTGCTAGCCTTTGAGAGAAACGAGAACCACATATCTAAATTGATCATGGAAAACAAACAAATTATCAACTTTGGAGCTGGACCTGCAAAGTTACCAAAATCTGTAAGTTCATTAGGCTATTCAGTGAATGAATGAATCGGCTAACCTAATTGTTGCACAGCAAGACAAAAGGTTACAAAAGTAGAAAAGTATACTATTTTGATGAAGTGTCAAAGCGAGTTTAGGGCTAGGCTATGCAGATAATGTTCAAATGCAAACCTGCTCTCTGAAATGTAAAACACCGGGATGGATGTATGTGTCTTGCGTCGATATAATTGTCAGCCTATTTCTTACTGTGTTTCACTGAAACATTTCATTCGTGTTAGGTTAGCGTGAAACGCAATGCTCCACAGTGAACTTTGCTGTATTGTAGGTTACGCGTTCAGGTCAGGAAAGGTAGTATTCTTCCGACATAATCTTGTCAGTTGCATCATCCTTTGATTTTCTCAGGAATCCTGTATTGTAATGCTGCTGTCTGAACACAGGAGGGCGCAATTCCCGGTTCTCCATGTCCCAGTGCTTTTTGAATGACTTTTCTGACTCATCAAGGTGTCGTTGGGGCGATATCTCAGCAGTGATATTGTGACCCATATAACACGATTAGATGTCAATCTAGTGATTACCCTTCTCATAGAGTTCGGTTGCAAAGAGCACATGCAATGGACTAGCATTGTTTCTTGTATTGCATTATGTTTTTGATGAAAGTTTGCAAGAGCATTGACTGAATTTGTGGATTGTGCATAACCCACCACATCTGATCAATTTGGCAGGTTTTGCTTCAAGCTCAGAAGGAGTTAACAAACTACAATGGTATTGGCATCAGTGTCCTTGGTGAGTGAAGAAGGGTTAACATTATGAGGTTTGGTTTGAGTGATATGGAAGTGCAGTTAAATGAATGTTTTCGTCGTGTTAAGCTTTGATCCATATTGTCTTTTCTTTTAGAGATGAGCCACAGATCTGCAGATTTCACCAAGATCATCAACACCACTGAAAACCTGCTGAGGGAGCTTCTGTAAGTGGCATCCCCTGGCCTCTCAGTCTCCACCTCTCTCCTCACAGTGCACTCTGCAGTGTAGTGAATGTCCTATAGTCACAGAAGGCATATTTCTGTACGGCGGAAATGCCTACAATGATCTGAGCTCTGTTGAGGAGTGTAGTGGGGGTTTCTAGATACACAACAACTGAGGGATTGAGATGTTTGTTCACATACTTGTATAAAATATTTCTGCAGAAAGAGAAGAGATTTATTTTTTTGTGAAATTGGAAACTGATGTGCGCCACATGCTCATTTCATCAGTCCAGCCTTTTCTTTCCCTCTGTGTGCACAGCAAGATCCCAGACAACTACAAAGTGCTTTTTTTGCAAGGGGGCGGGTCTGGCCAGTTCAGTGCCGTCCCTCTTAACCTGATTGGTCTGAAGGAGGAGAGGCGGGCTGATTACATAGTGACAGGAACCTGGTCGGCCAAAGCTGCCAAAGAAGCTGAGAAATATGGCAAGGTCAACGTGGTGCACCCCAAGCTTGACTCTTACACTAGTAAGTATGTGCATGTGAGTATGAGACAACAGCATATCTTCCTGCTGTGACCCAGTTTGCATAGAGATAGAAAGACCACCTTCAGAAAGTAGAAGTCTTCCCTATTAACAAAATGGCAAGGTTGCATTAATTGTTCAAGTGAGATTCAAAGAGTCAGTTTCCTGGATGGGCTGTAGAATTTTGAAGTGTGTTTTAGTGTGTAATGTGTTTACACACCTTTCCCATCAAACCATCATTCACAGCGTATTCAGTGATGTGATTCTATGCGTAGGAGGAAGTTGTAATCCTGTCGTGTTGGTACATGTTTTAGAACTAACGTTTGTACTAACACATTATCCGTTGTTATAAATGACCTTGTTCTTTACTTGCAGTGTGTGTGCGTGCGTTAGAGTTCATTCTTGGCACCTGTATAGCCTGCTCCTTGTAGCAAATATATCAGTTAGCTGTAACATTGTCTCAGTTTTTTCCATGTGAAAGGGGATTTCTGTCAATGGCACTTTCTGTCTGTCAGTGTGAGTGTAATTCCCACATTTTTTTTTAGTGGTCTATCAAGAAGACTTAGTTCTACATAGGGTGTCTTCCTGTAAGTTAAACGTAACGGGCGCATCTTATCCTGTATGTATTTTCTGATTTGAATAAATTCTTGAATTCAAAACAGAAAAGCAACTCTTGGGTCCACTTCATTTAACGAAGCATGTGCTGGACTCCTCAATGTCGGGTCCTATCAGACATGTCTCAGTGTGTGTGTGTGTGTGGGAGAGCGCGTCTGCCCCCAGAGCTCACCGCTCTCTCCACTGTTTCTCCAGAGGTCCCAGACAGCAGCAGCTGGGCGGTGGACCCCGAGGCCTCCTACCTGTACTACTGCTGCAATGAGACGGTGCACGGCGTGGAGTTCAACTTCACCCCGGATCCCAAGGGGCCAGTGCTGGTCAGCGATATGTCCTCCAACTTCCTGTCCCGTCCCGTGGACGTGTCCAAGGTGAGAAGCGAAGGTTCTACAGTAACTGCACCTGATGTATTGTTTGATTGACTTTTTAAATGCTTTTTACAGCACAGGGGTATAATGGAGGACATTCACATTCACACATTCATACAACTTGTTTTTGTTAAATACATTTCCCCTTGTTACCCATTTCCCATTCTTTTCCTCTTTGTTGTTAATAATATTAATTTCTATGTCAATTTGTGGGCTGTTACTTTACTGAATGATTGACTGAAGTGTGTATGTGTGTGTTTGTCCAGTTTGGGTTGATCTATGCTGGTGCACAGAAGAATGTGGGGTGTGCAGGAGTTACGGTGGTGATTGTGCGTGAGGATCTTCTGGGGAAGGCTCTAAAGGAGTGTCCTATCGTCCTGGACTACCAGGTGCAGGCTGGGAACAACTCTCTCTACAATACCCCACCCTGCTTCAGGTAGCCGTCCGCAGCGGTCAATCACAGCAAACACAGTACCACAGAGAGTCCTCAACCAACACAATATCCTAACCAATCATATTCCTTGATGCATATTTAATAGTAATTCAGTAGCACTATGGCTATAAACGAGTTAGTTAGGTATTGTTACCAACTAGTCCTAAGAAATCAAAGTTTAAAACAACTAATCAAAACATCATTTATTGAACACACACACACACACACACACACACACACACACACACACACACACACACACACACACACACACACACACACACACACACACACACACACACACACACACACACACACACACACACACACACACACACACAATCAATACTAATCCATCTTCCTTATTTCAGTATCTACATCATGGGCCTGGTTCTGGACTGGATCAAGAACAACGGTGGAACGGAAGCCATGGAATGTCTCAACAAGCAGAAGTCCTCCCTCATCTATGACATCATTAGTACCTCCAATGGCTTCTACTCGTAAGAGACACGGATATTACTGACACTGTGACCGCTTGTATCCTGACTGAATGTGATGGGAGTGACTGTCAGTGACCAATTCAGTTTAGTTACTTCATTGTGAATAAGAATGTCTTTGTCAAGCTTCCTGTCTCTGTTTCATGTCTCTTGCATTGAAATGAGCTATTGAGCGTAAGACTCAGGAGGAACATGAGAAGTGGATTCAGTTTGGACAGAGAGTGATCAATACTTTGCGATAGTCAGATGCTCGCTTGCTCTTAGGACTTGTGTGTTTGTGAGATGGGGCGGCTAACTCAAGCCATTATGTGTCCTTTCAACCAGTAGTCATGGTTACAACCGAGCTTTCAACGTGTTTGGCTTCAGAATACTCACACTGTTACCCTGACTACTGCTTTACTGTTTTACCAAAGATCCTTGATTACTAACTGCTTTAACTCTCTGGTTTTACTAGGTGCCCTGTGGATCCAGACTGTCGCAGTCGGATGAATGTGCCGTTCCGTGTGGGTAGCAGCCAGGGCGATGAGGCTTTGGAGAAGAAGTTCCTTGATGGAGCTGCAAAGCTTGGCATGATCTCTCTTAAGGGACACAGGTACCTACCATGGAAAATTGTGTGTGTGTTTCGCTGAAATAGCTGGAGCTCTGTGTTTAGAGTTTTCTGGTGGTTTTTTTCAAAGTTTCATTCAGGATTCCCACAGGTCATTGAATTTCTGGAATATCATGGAATTTTAGAAAGCCTATTTCAGACATGGAAAGTATCAGGGATATATGTCAGGGAATTTTGTTGTTGTAGCAATTTCACTTGCCAAAATACATGAATACAAATATATTCCCACACAGAATTTGTTTATATCTACTTACTAGCTTTACTGCTTGCTTGAGTAGCCCAGCGGTGGCCCAAACTCATCTACTGCTGTAAAAGATTCTTCACCGCTACCCAGGTGCTCTGAAATGATTGGTCGGTATATTGCTATAAATATAATCCATAGTGAGTCATGGAAATTCAGGTTTTATGTCAGGGAAAAAGTCATTGAATTTTACGTTTGACTTAGAGTGGGAACCCTGTTCATTGTTTTGTTTTTGTTGCCCAATGGTAGGCTGGGTGAACCCTGCCTGAACTTCCTGGGAATTTGAATTTCTCCCGGCAGCTCAGGCTGGAAACCAGCAGATCTATCTCCTCTGTTTACTGCCAGAACCTTTGGCTCCAATCAGAAATACTCTCTGTCATTATTTTGCTTGCTCATTTTTTTTCTCTCCTTCTCTCTTTGCCTCTATCCCTATCTCTCTACCAGGTCAGTTGGAGGCATTCGGGCATCCTTGTATAATGCTGTGACTGTGGAGGATGCACAGGCTCTTGCCAACTACATGACTCGCTTCCTTCAGGAACACCAGTCAAGATAGTCAGACATCACGACCAACAGGATGTCTTGTTTACCAGTGGCCTATGCCAGTGACCAATCATGAACCAGATTGTTTACAGTTAGATTACTAACCTCAGATGTTACAGTTGTCACAGTATGCTGTTAATACAACCTTATAATGCTTTGTAATGTGCACATTCTTAGGGGGGCTTGACCGTTTTCATTGTCAGGCTGCTATTGGAATTGTAGTTGTTTGGAAATAGATACAGTTTGTGTCATGTTCTCGCCTTAATGTATATAGATACAACTTTTTATCTGTGTATGAACTATGATGCTGACATTCCATTAAAAGTCCTATTGTCAATTCATCATGTCCTGTAGTCTTCTCAGTAGGATCATAAACAGTCTCAGGCATTAATTTGTGTGTCTGTTAGACAATTGAACAAAGCCTAAGCCACATTTGTTAAAATAGGTCCATCTTGTGGGTTCTTTGTGCCATTGCAGCTGTAAAGGGGTTGCATCATTTAGGAGAGAAGAGAAACGTTTTAACTTTTCGGTCAAGGTCAGTGATTCATTTAAGGCTATCTGAACTGTCCATGAATGTCCATGTCCACTGTATGAGTGGGCAATTGCCTATTTACATGTTTATAATTTTGAAAAACTGGTGCCACCCAGTGCTTTAATTAATAGCCCAGCCATTTAGTTAATCAACATAACGTAAAGCTTCATTGACTTCACCTTGGTGGCGCCAAAGTATACTTCACAGCGTTACGCAGTATGGACATCGTGCGCAACTGAGTCTCCAAAGTATACTCGTTTTTCTGTTGGATTTAAGACTCCTGAGTCTCACCAACACAAGCTAAATCACCCAATTGCAGTTTTTAATTTATATCTCTACGTCTGTAAGTCTACAGAGAAGCCTTTGTTACTGTAGACCTGTTTCTCTGCCCTTTCAAAAATTAAATGGCTTACAGTATATTGTCTAAAATGTAGGTTTGTTTAAGCTCGGTGGGTGAAATGACTATTCAAGCGTGACTGGCAGGTGAATGTTAACCTAATTACAAGCAGACGTCAATGTCATGAGCCATCCGAATGGTGTTGGTGGGTCCTCGTCAATACTGTTATACGGTTCAGTGATGATAATAAAGCAAAGTTCTGAACGTTAGAGAGAGATTTTGCACATGGCCCTGTCCTTAACGTCATAGCAACTCACCCAAATAAAACAAACTCTTTCTGCCTTAGTTTATTCTGAGTGAGGATATCACTGGGGATTGTACAGCCAGTGATGGAAACATAGGCTATAAGGTACATAAAGGCTAATACCGGGGTCTCAAGTCACTGATGTTGATGTTTGTTTTTCTGATTAGAAGTAATTCGGTCACCAAGTAGGCCTGGGGTGCGTTTCCCGATAACGATGGATAGACACTCTTACGAGGGTTTTCTACGATTCATCTTAAGATCGATCGTTAGGATTTGCCGACTGTTTCCCGAACATGCTCGTAGCGTGAACGCGCGTGCACTGCTCTTACGATGCTCTTAAGGGAGCTGTCCACAATAAAAGTTCTGAAATATCCCCTAATTTGATGGTGATGTCAGGTGACTGCACGTCATAGCTAAGCCACCGTCTGAACTTCGGATCTATACATTAATTAACATCAATACGAAAATAGAAAACCTTTGACATCTGCATGTAAGCATTCCAATTAGCCTAGGCCATATAGGGTGATATCAGCTAAATTGGGCCACTTTTTGGTAAATCGCTTGGGACAGTAATACAATATCATCTATGCCTTTTCCAAGTGTTTTTATAGTTAATAATGACTGTTTTTCATACTTTTGTGTTGAAAGTATGTAAAAAAATATAATTATTTAGGCCCTACAGTTCTTGAAACACCAGCTGTCGCAACTTTTTTCGCATGAGCAGTTTCAGGTAAAATGGGCCAGCAGCTTCAGGTAAAATGGGCCAGTCTAATTTCAAAGGGAAATTATAGTTAATTATCCATTTTAATTTTTAAAATACAATTGCTAATATAGCCACATAACATTTAGACTGCATTAAACAAACATATTCATATGTGGCATTAATAAAAACACATCGTGGGTGCAAACCCATGAGCACTTCAAAAAGTCAATTATGGAACCTGACTGATGCCAGTGTGTGTGTGTGTGTGTGTGTGTGTGTGTGTGTGTGTGTGTGTGTGTTTAGAACAAATGTGTAAATTACAAAAATTCACATTCAAAATTGATAATTGATATATTAAAAATGGTAAACTAATATTACTAGTGCGTGTGTGTGTGATAAAAACATTTTTCCTTCTTGTTTGCCATACTGGTGGTGGGGGGAGGGGGTCATGGTAAGTGTGTGTGTGTGTGTGTGTGTGTGTGTGTGTATGTGTGTGAGACTGTGTGCGTGCACGTGTGTGTGTGTGTCAGTCGGTGTGTGGGTGCATGTGTGGGTGTGTGGGTGTACACACCTACATAGGCTACTCACACAGAGAGAGAGAGATACACTGTGACACACACACACACACACACACACACACACACACACACACACACACACTCACACATGTGTATGTGGCCCATTAGAATGGGCCTATAGGATGGCCCATTTTAGCTGAAACCATATGGCCCATTTTACCTGAATGGGTTAAGGTAAATTGGGCCGCCAAGAAAAACATGATTTTTCCAAAAAATATGTTCATATACCAAGCTAACAACATTAATTCTGATGGATGCCATCAAGACAGATATAATGCATAGTTTTTTTATGGGCATGTTTGTTTTTTTATAGATTTATCATCCTTATAATAGTTTAGTCAGATTCGCTATGCCAGGCTACTTACCATACAGTTTTCTGGTGCAGTCTTGATTAGCATTATTGCCCTGCCCACCATAGCAACCATAAACCAATCAAATCACCTCTTACTTGTCAAGCACAGTTATGACAACAGTTTAACACCCTTTGCAGTCATTGGCTCTAAATTCCAGAGGGGCTGGGACCCCCAAACCTTAAATGGCCCATTTTACCTGATGGCCCATTTTACCTGATATCACCCTACCACACGCATAGCCTACATACATTTGTATTATTTAACATTAGATTGTTGCCCCGTTTTTATGTTTGTTGGAAGATATGTAGGCCTATAATGTATATTAGGCTTCGGCTAGCTTACTCCTACATCGTTTATGCGAGTTCTTTGCTAACCTACTTGTGAGAGCATGGTGTGCTGCCTGTGCAATAATGTTTCGTGTCACTTAGGCAGACGTTTGAATAAAGAGGTTGATAAGAAAATGAGGAAATGTGTAGGCTTAAATAACATAGCCTATAGGCTTAGATTTTGACGCAGAACAGACTATTGTCACATATTCCTTTCTCTGTTTTTATCTCATAAGCCTAATAAAATAAATAAATAAATAAAAGGCTACACAAAAAGATAATGGCAAACTTTTCTGGCAACGTCTCCTTTCATAACTTGTAGGCTATTCTTGTCCGGTTTTAATAACATTATGTCCATTGAATGAATGCTATTTTGCACGCTAAAATCTGAATCATCACAAGTAAATTTACAATAAAGAATGGTAAAGTTGGATCATTATATTCTTAGTTGTAATCCCCCTGCATATCCTGCTGGTGACTCCACTGAGGCATAGCGTTACGACGCTCTTAGGCAGTAACGAGAACTCTGGATCACTCGTAGATCTACGAGTGTTTTCACGATGCTCTTAAGCTACGATGGTTTCGGGAAACAGTCGGCAAATCTTAAGACGGTCGTAAGAGGGACTTTACGATCATCGTAGGCTTACGATGCTTTCGGGAAACGCACCCCTGGACCGTTGCCAAACTACTTGGACAGTATTTGTTCTCTAAGTTGGAACTCTGGGAGGTGGCGCACAGGCCACATGAGACGTGTCAGCAGTTTAGCCATCTCGCTGTTACAGTCCACAAGGTGCATTCCTCCAGAGCGCACATATGGATGCCATGGCACAGGACACAGGCCGATGAAACCGTTTCACTGGTAAAATACGTTTCAGAGAGGACCAACACGGTGTATGCCTTTTCAGACTCATAAACCACAAATGGAGCATGACAACCAACACGACCGGCTTCTCTCGCTTTTTCGTGCGTATGACACTGACAATTCCGGACTCATTGAAAAAGATGAGTTTTTACAAATATGCGCCGAACTTAATGTCAGGTCCACGGAGACCGACGCGATATTCGCTAAGCTCGACACTGATCGGGACGGTACAATCAACTTGCAAGAGTTCCTGCGTGGATTTCAACGGGTGTCAGATTTCCTGACCGATGAGACTATGGAGAGTGATGATATCTATTCTCCCGCCTGGGAGGACTTTCAAACACGACTGGCAGACCAGGCCAAGTATATTCCCAAGTGAGTAGACTATAGGAAGCAGTAACTTAATATAAAAAACCTGAGGTATTTGGCACAATGTTGAATATCCTGTTTAGTTCAAACGATCTATAGGCCTACTGAAAAAAAAGTTAATAATAATAATTATAATAATTTCTAAAATAAATAGATATAAGATTGAAAATACATCTAATAATTTCTAAAAATGTATAAGAAAACATGTTACATGTTATATATGATTTGCTAAGAGACTGTATCAACCCTTACATAAACAAAGGTTATTATGTAAACTAGGCTACATGTGTCAGGTGATAGTTTGGTCAAACAAGTTCTCAGTGAACCATATCACTAATGTCACTCATCATGAAGATATTGTGCTGCATTGTGCAGAGTAAGAGTAACTTGGGAAGGTTACGGTTTAACATGTATTCCAACACTACAGATGATTGTCTACATGCTTAAAATGTATTTTGTAAGGCAAATTGCCTACTCAGTGAGAAAGATATTTTGAATACTTTGGATTAAATCAGCATTGAAGGTCTATATTTTATCAACAGTGGATGACACAGCTATGTGAAGTTGTAAGACCCATAGTGTCAACAATAGCTTTACAGTGAGGATGGATATAAGCATACAGTATGTGAAACGTAAAACCAATAGAGATGTTTTGTCTGGCATAGGCTAAATGGCTTCCAAACTGCAAGCAAAGTATGCCTACTCAGATTTGTTTTTAATATATTTCAACAGCACAAGAAGAGTTTAATGCCTTTTTGCAGAACACTATCAAGAAAGGACCTCTATACTGCACTATAATATATTCTAATCCCTTAAATTCATTAGTTAAACTGTATTCTTAAACTGTATACCCACTTAAATTGTAACTGCAATTAAATACACTTCTAGGGAGACAGTGTTCCATCCATCTTCATGTTAATGGCAATATGTTGCTCAAGCACTTCTAGCAAAATGCACAGGTGAAATAAGACTTATGCTAGGTGTGCCTTTGTATGTATTGGATTCAGAACACCATAACAGTGGATGAGTTGTGAAGCAAAACTTAGCCATGTAGAGAGAGAGCGAAAGAGAGGGAGAGAGACACAGAGAGAGAGAGTTTGTGTGTGTGTGTGTGTGTGTGGGGGGGGGAGGGGGGGGGGGGGAGGCGTGTGTGATGTGTTTAGGTATGAGGTCACATATACCCTCAGGGTTGGCATAAGACCAGCTACAATTTGAATGGACATTAACAGCAGGGCACCCATTAACATGGCTAATCAATGGACCCAATATCTGCCTGTGTGTGTGTGTGTGTGTGTGTGTGTGTGTGTGTGTGTGTGTGTGTGTGTGTGTGAGAGAGAGAGAGATTGCTGCTGCTTCTTCTCTAAATCAGTGATAACAGCCTCAAGAGAGAACTAATCACCAGTACACATTGTTAGAGGAAAAACAGAGGACTCCTTTGGCATCAGAACATGAGTGCGTGTGGTGAGGTGTGTGGTTGAGAGGATGACTCAAGCATGATATTAGGGTTTCCCCTGCTGTAGTCAAGTCAGGAGTATGAGGGTTTGAATTCATTTCACAGTGGAATTAAGCTAAACTAAGACCAGAAATCAGACACCAGATTCTTAGAGCAAATCCAGTTCCAAAGCAAAATAGTACAAGTTAGTGTTTAAAGTGCATATGTGTAGTAAAGCAAGATAGCTGTTGTTGATGCTGAGGTGAAGCTGATTTTGTGATGTATAAGAACTCCGAGTCCGCATTTTGGACATAACATACTAAGTTAACATTTTGCAAATGAAAACCTTTGAAAATATATGACATCAGTGGTTTACAGGAATGTGCACACAACTGTGCCATACTGTAAGTTGCCATTTAACATGATTGATTAAGTCACATGTTTTTATTTCTTTCGCACATACAGGGAGAGTGATATAATTAATGATGTCTCAATACACAGCATTGTGTATTGTATACAGTCAAATGCTCTAATTGATATGCTTATTAGCCATTCACCATATCTAATACACTGAGATAATCATAACTGAATAGAACTCTTCTGTCTTAAAGCAGTTGGCCTCATTTTGTTTGATCTTGTGATATGTCTGCAATAATAAGTCAAATGTATGTCATTCAAAGCTGCGTATGAGGTCATTTACACTTATTCTTTTAGCAGATGCTTTTTCCTAAGTAACTTACGGCATGTCATTTAAATTACAAGGGCATTGTCACATTGTCCCGGAGCAACTCAGGGTTAAGTACCTTGCTCAAAGGCACAAGGGTGGATCTGAACTGAATGAATGGATTTCTGGCTACTTCATGCTAGTCCAGCTCCTTATATAGAATAGAATAGAATATATACTATTTTGATCCTGTGAGGGAAATTCAGTACTCTGCATTTAACCCAAGTTAACCGAATTAGTGAACAGTGAGGGGTTAGGTACCTTGCTCAAGGGCACTTCAGCCGTGGCCTAGTCGGGGATTGAACCGGCAACCCTCAGGTTACAAGCTCAAAGCCCTAACCAGTAGGCCACGGCTCCCCCTGTGCTATACCACTGCAGAGGCCTGTACCAGAGGCGGACATTCCTGGTTACAAAGAGTAAAAGTCCTGCCATATATTCTTCCTACCTGTGCACTTAACACAGGTGATATCACTAATTATCTGATCTACCTGGCAGCCAATTTGGATGAGCTGGTTTCCAAAATGGTTGGATCAAATACTTGGCAGGACTTTTACTCTTTGGAACCAGGAATGTCCGCTTCTGGCTATATGCTATTAAATCCAAACTCTATGGGTGCCTCTCATTCGTCTTTCATATATCCTCCCTTCCTTCCTCGGTCCTCGTTCCCACTGATCTAGATAAAGAATGATGGGGCGGCAACAATGGGATAGTCTATCCAGTGCTAGTTATAGATCAGTGAACGAGTCTGGAGGACCGAGCATCGAGGATCAAGGAGGGATGTTGAGAGGCCCTATGTGTTGCCTGTGATACTTTTCCAATAAAGACGATGATACTGAACTTAAAATCAGTGAGACCACATGACTTACCTGGCTTTAGCTCTACATGGGGAGCAAAACATAAAATATACATTCATATTGTTTATATTTTAGGCCTATAATTATGTCTGGGTCTGCTCATCCCTGATGATCATGGCAGTGGATGGCTGCAGTGTAATATTTGTACCTTTGCCTTGTCTCAAGTGCAACTTAATCAGCTTCAAGTACACCTGCACCTGATATGTGTCTTATGTCTTTGCTCCAGGTGAGGTTGCCACCGTCCCGAATTGTCCGGGACATCCCGTATTTTGGGTGATTTTGATTTGTCCCATCAGGGACAGCTCCAATCCCGAATTTCAATCTCAGCCTCAGCGGCCTTGTCAAGTTGTCAATGGCCAATAGAAGGCTATTGTAAACACACCTATAGCAAAGTGTCCGGTGCCACCGCTACCACCATGTGCATCTCACACTGTGCGTAGGGCACCAAGGGACAGAAGAGGCTGCCAGAGTAGCTTTACTGCAAACTGCTTTTCACTCTCCTTAGAGAATGTGTACAATGTGAAAATGCACCAACAGCATCTTACATATAGGGATGACACTTTTTGGGTGCTCTCTAAGTCTCCATTATGCAGCAGATCCAACTTGGACATTATGCTACTCGATTTAATTGGGAGCGCGTCTGAGTGCGCACGAGAGGAAGAGAGGGTGGCAGCCAGGTTCCAGCTGGCTTGTCCTTGTTGATCATTAATTGATTTCTTATAAGGAACTTTTAACAGGAAGTCATGAGGACAAGAAAAACAATGCTAGAGGAGATTGCGGATACGTACTGTAACCGGTTCCCACTATTGACTACTTTTTTAATACTCATTTATGAAATGTCAGAAGGCACTTTGGCATAGGTTGCGCACACTGTGATTTAACTGTGATATAATATGAGGAGTGGCCTTTGTCTTTGTGAAATGGAATTGGTGAGTCTTGAAGTCTTCAATAATTAATTTCCCTTAAACTAAGCATTTACATGAAGCACATGATATGCCAATTAAAACACATTCCACTCAGATAGCTACTGTAGGTGGCTACCAGATTCATAATTCGCTTTTAATTGCAAGCAGAAGATACAGTGCCTATAGAAAGTCATCATACCCTTTTGAAATAGTTACTTTTTTTGTCTTACAGCCTGAAATCAAAACCCATTTTTAAAAAAATATTTTCCAGTTTTATTAACAAATTTAGCTGTACAACATCAAAATAATGAAAAAAAAGTAAACAGTTCTGAAAATTTATAAAAAATTAAAAACTAGAATAACAGGGTTGGAAAAGTCATCATACCCCTGACTTAATACTTTGTAAAGATTCCTTTTGCTTTCATTACAGCCATCAATCTGTTTGGATATGTCTCTATTATAGCTTTGCACACCTAGATAGGGGAATATTTGCCCAATTTTCCGTACAGAAATGTTAAAATTTAGTCAAATTCTGTAGGGAATGGCGATGGACTGCTCTCTTCAAGTCAATCCACATATTTTCTATAGGATTTAAGTCAGGGCTCTGACTTTGCCACTCAAGGATATTCACCACCCTATCCTTAAGCCACTGCTTTGTTCTTTTGGCAGTATGTTTAGGATTATTGTCGTGTTGGAAGGTGAATGACCTCCCCATCCTCAGCTGTCTAGGAGAGGGACGCAGGTTTTCCTTAAGAATGTGGGTGTACTTGGCAGCATCCATTTTCCCTTCTATCCTGACCAATTGCCCAGTTCCCGCTGAAAAGAAACATCCCCACAACATAATGTTGCCCCCACAATGCTTCACACTAGGTATGGTGTGTTTTGGGTGGTGTACTGTGTTGGTTTTCGCCAAACATTGCGCTTGGAGTTCAGTGCAAAAACACATCTGGAATATTCTGCTACCATGTGGAAAAAGCTTATATGGTCAGATGAGACTAAGATCAAACTTTTTGGAGACTAAGATTGAAGTTTTTGGACTGAGCTCCAGGCGCTAACCAAACACAGTATACACACCCAAACACACCCAAAACACACCATACCTACTTTGAAGCATGGTGGGGGCAACATTATGTTTTGGGGATGTTTCTTTTCAGTGGGGACTGGGCAATTGGTCAGGATAGAAGGGAAAATGGATGCTGCCAAGTACACCAAAATTCTTGAGGAAAACCTGCGTCCCTCTCCTAAACAGCTGAGGATGGGGAGGTCATTCGCCTTCCAACACGACAAAAATCCTAAACATACTGCCAAAAGAACAAAGCAGTGGCTTAAGGATAGGATGGTGAATATCCTTGAGTGGCAAAGTCAGAGCCCTGACTTAAATCCTATAGAAAATATGTGGATTGACTGTCCATCGTCATTCCCTACAGAATTTGACTAAATTTTAACAATTCTGCACGGAAAATTGGGCAAATATTCCCCTATCTAGGTGTGCAAAGCTATAATAGAGACATATCCAAACAGATTGATGGCTGTAATGAAAGCAAAAGGAAGCTTGACAAAGTATTAAGTCAGGGGTATGATGACTTTTCCAACCCTGTTATTCTAGTTTTTATTTTTTTATTAATTTTCAGAACTGTTGACTTTTTTTTCATTATTTTGATGTTGTACAGCTACATTTGTAAATAAAACTGGAAAAGATTTTTTTTAAAATGGGTTTTGATTTCAGGCTGTAAGACAAAAAAAGTAACTATTTCAAAAGGGTATGATAACTTTCTATAGGCACTGTATCTAGCTTCTGAACAGTACAATACAAAAATATTAAACAGTAGGGTTTTTTTTACACTGAAAGTGTCCCTCATTTGGGGTTGAGGAAGTTGGCAACCCTAGTCCAGAGCTGTTGTTGTTGATGCTCTGTGAACATGGTGACTTACGTCCAGTGTCACAGTTCATGTGGCCTTCACCTTTCTGACTCTGCCCAGTGTGTGATGCCTTAGCTCTGTGCCCTGGTCACATGTCTTTGTCTGTGTTAGGAAAGAGCAGGCTGCCATCCTTTACCAGAACATCAGTCTGATGGAGCCTCGCATGGTCACGCAATATGAGAGGGTCGTCATCAACTTCACCAGAGAGATCAAACTCCAGAACACAGAGATGGAGCACCTGGCTCTGGCTGTCAAAAGGTAAACACATACAGTACGCGTCATTTCACACACATGTGCACACGCACGCACACATACACACACGTTCTTCAAAAGCAGCACAATGTAGACGCAATTGTACAAAATGTTTGTGTGTACTTATTTGTTGTGATTCTTCTCTCAGAGCTCATGACCAGGCTGCAATGCAGCTGAGTGAGATGGAGGAGGAGATGGACCAGCGCATCCATGCAGCAGAGCGCAACACAAGTACTCAGGTACACACACACACACACACACACACACACACACACACACACACACACACACACATTCTTTAAAGCAGCACAATGTAGTTATTTTACCTTCAAATACATGTTGGTGCCACACTGACTCGCAATAAGGAAAAGGAAAATTGAGTCTCCAGAATGCCTGTATTGCACTATATAATGTTGTTGTCACAGATAAGAGCATGACCCTTTTGATTGGCTGTTGACAAATTGGTGCCTCCTTGATGAAAAGGGGAATTACATTGTGTTACTTTATAGCAGTGGACATACTGGAAGCATCAACAGAACATGGAGAGTTGCACTAGGAACTCTATCCATGGCATTTTTATCTCATGGATTTCCAAGTTTTCCAAGAATTGCCTCTATTGAGGTCATAGATGTTGGAACAGGTTATTATCGCCCATACATGCAACACACATACACACACACAAGCACACACACAACACACACACACACACACACACACACACACACACACACACACACACACACACACACACACACGCACACACGCACACACGCACACACGCACACACACACACACACACACACACACACACACACACACTGATCGATTGATTGACTGGCTGAGCTCACTCAGCTCTTTGACTAGACATGACCTCACCCTGCTCTGTGGCTGGTTCCTGTGCTGTGTGTGCGCAGCCTCCTTCTGTCCCAAGGCTCTCTGTGAAGGAGTGTACCTGTTCCCAGCTGCGGCTTATCTGCTGCCTTACATAAGGTGACAGGGCCCACACTGTTTGCTTAGCAGCAATTGTTGACTTCTTTCATGGAAAAGTAGCTACCACTCAACCCACTTTGCTCTGAGTGTGTTATCTTAAAGGGTTGTTTTGTGTTCTTTAGTTTTAAAAGCAGCAAGTGTTCTTTTGTGTGTACTAGATAACACACCAAATTGAAACAAATTCAGGCACTGTTTATTAGCTAAAGCTCTTGCACAGCTAAAAGTAACAGCTGCATTTGAACTGCACGTCTGATAAACTTAGAAGTAGGAAGTTATCATGAGGGTTATCCAGTCGTGTGGACGGGCCAAAGAAAAATCAATATACAACTGTTCTTTGGAATAGCAACAACTTTCCTAGCAACGACTGTTTGGGAAATATCCACTTGGCTGCGAGGAATCAAAGGGAACTCCTATCTATTTAAAACTATTGCATAAGAGAGCTAAAGAGTATGATTTTTGATGAAGTGGAGGACATCAAGTGCCACTGTAGCCTACTTTAACATCATCGGAAATTAGTTGACACAATAGCCTGTATAGATAAATAAAGGAGGGTGGGTTTGAAGGTGGCATAAAATACACTTACAGTACATGTGTTTGCTTGGCTGCATGTTCACATGTGATACAGAAAAATAGTTTTGTTTTTTAAAAGTGTAAATATGTAAGTGTCAACATGTCTGTGTGTCTGTCCGTATGTAGGAGGTGAGGAGAGCAGAGGCTGCACTGAATGAACTTAAGAACCAGTATGAGGCACAGGTGTATGAGCTACAGCAGAAGATTCTCAAGATGCAGGTGGTGAGTTCACACACTCACACACACACGCACTCAGGCTCACGCATGCGCACTCACACACACGCATGTACATGCACACACACACACACACACACACACACACACACACACACACACACACACACATACTGTACACTGAGTGACGCAAGAGTTACTTTCTTCTTCTTTTGCCTTTCTTCTTTTCTCTCTTTTATTAACCATTAGTCCAATGTTTATCTACACACTTCAATATATTCTAAGCTTATTTACTCTTGTTTTATATTGTAATTATGCTTTAGTTAATGATTCCAGTAATACTGAACATTAACCTCCTGTTAAATATTGCTGCTCTAATTCTTCTCCTCCTCCACTGAAATACTCCTGATTCACAGGCTGAGGATCAGAACAGGACCAGCAGTCTGAAAGATGAGGCTTCAGCACTAAAGAAGAAAAACACTGAGCTGACTTTGGTAAACATAAAAATTCACTTTGATGCTGAAGATCTCTTCTAAGCCTATCCATACCCACTCTACGGGTTAACACTATGTTGATACATAAACTGGTCACATAAACTTTATCACAGTGTGAAAATCTATCGGTAGCCCTAATTCTATCACTGATTCCTATCATTAGTTCCAGTGAGCTACTCTATAAGGCCTGAAATATACCCCTACGTCCCATGCATGTGACAGAGGTGAGCGTGTGACGAGAAGTGCGTCATTTTTATGGCAGGTGTGGCGTGTTGTGTCTCGAGAGATTTAAGATCGCGCGTCAAAGTGACGCGTAGATTGCGTTTGTTTATAAGGCAAGCAAGCAGATTAATGTAGGCTATGTCGTTATGCAAATGGATTTATTCTAGAGGGCTCATCAACGTTTCATCATCTAAGTAATAAATAACAAGTAGAATTGTTTCCTTGTCATACTAAATTACGTTACAGGTTAAGAATATGGTGTCATAAGTGACTGACTAGGAGGGCGTTGTGATTTGTACTAGGTTGTACTGCAGTCTGCAACTAACACATCGTAAAATACTAGAAGCTAATATTCTAGCAAACTACTGTACATCTGTCTTCTGTCAAATACAGTTGCATTTTCAGATCTGAGCAAAACCGTTCAGGAGTTATTTAAGCAGAACCCAGACAATCTGGTTTCAAACGTCGGCACTACAGAAACTGCAGTTCTGTCAGTAGCTGAGGTGCTGAAAATGGCCAAAGCATCAGCTCAGTCATCTGTGCTGATCCTACTGGACTTGTCTGCAGCATTTGACACAGTAAACCATGACACCCATCTGTTTATCAGGATTAGGTATTTCTGGACATACCATTAAATGGCTCCAATCCTATAAGGGGTGGACATTTACTGTCTCCTGGCAAGGGCAGCTATCAAGATCTCATAAGGTGCCAATGGGTGTACCTACGGGATCAGTTCTTGGCCCTCCTCTTTTTTCCATGTACATCAACTCCCTTGGCAAGATAGTTGAGGCCCATGGGCTCTCCTACAGTATCACTGCTATGCAGATGATACACAACTGCATCTGTCTTTTCATCCAGAAGACTCCACAATATCTGCCAGGATTTCAGCATGCCTGCGTGATATTTCTGTCTCGATGAAAACCCGCCATCTGCAGCTTAATCTTGCATGCAGATCCATCTGGTATTTCCAGCCAAACCAACTATTCCCTATCTGATAAATGTCCAATCTGACTCATTCTCTCTGTCCTCATCCAATTCTGCACGAAACTTGAGTGTAATGGTTTAACATGCTCTGAGCACATTACTGCAATTACCAAATCATTCATCAACTCAATGTCTGTCAAGATCCATTAAACAATCTGTCTAACATCATACATATACATGTCCACTTCAATACCTACCTACTGTAGCAACCTCCATAATTACCCTAGTAACATTTCCATAATGTCAACCTCGCAACCACCATGGCAACAAACATTATTATCCCAGCCACCAACATTGCAACCACATCATAGCAACCACCATATCTACCCCAGCAACACCCTAGCAACCATATCAATTACCCTAGCAACAATCTAGCAACCACAAATACGATGTCAACCTATCAACCGACATAGCAACCAACATGATGACTTAGCAACCAGCATAGCAACCACTTATTTAGCATAGCAACAGCCATACCCTAGCAATAATCTCAATTTCATTATCAATATTGTCAATCAACAGGGTTACACTAACAACCAGCATAGTTTGGAAGTTTCTTGGAATTGCATTTCTGTTTCTTTTCTTTTTACAATACTCGGTCACTTCAAGAAGCGAAGGTCTATCAAAGAATTGCCAGATTTCTCCTTTAAGCTTCATTTAAGCTAGTTGCTTGCCCATCAACGATTAGTTCTATTGAATATGTGTACTGCTTGTGTCCTGTAGGAGAATCAGCGACTGAAGCAGGAGGTGCTGGAGTCTCACACCAACATTGCCTTCCTGCATAGTGAGCTGGACACCCTCAAGAGTGACTTAACTGACCACAGCATCAACTCTGAGAGGTGAGCAGTGGCTCTGTGTGGCTCAGTGGCTCAGTGCTCTGACATACAGGCTTGTCTCCGTGCTAAGCTGTGTAACATGGAACATTTGTCATGGAATGATAAATAACTTACACTCTGAGGAAAACCATCTGTCTTCAAGAAATGCGCATCCCTCCCTGACAGATTTGTTTTTATGAATTAGAGCACACATATTCCTGGGGTATTATTTTTTCACATTGGCTATTTAAGATGATACAATAGCCTACTTATGACTGTGTTTGTGCTGACAGAATTGCAATAATTTAGACTACAAGGTGGCAATGAAATGAAATGTCATTGTGCTAAATATGAGATCACTGTGTAATATTGTGTAATAATGTATCACTGTAGGGCTGGTTAAGTAACGCTGTGTGGGTGTAGAGATAAGCTCATACTCAGTGTGTAAAAGGTGAATATACTGAATAGTATATATTATTGTTTTATGAAGATCAGCTGATGGGTAAGGTGATGGCAATGCACATGCTTGTTGGGAGGCTTGGCTGTTTGCACTTCATTCTCACAGGGAACAGGATATCCTGATGTGACCTCACTCCCCCAAAGAATTCCTCGTCCTTGTCTCCTGGCAACGCAAACAGCTTTGACAGAAATGTTTTGGGATTGCCTACTTAGAGCCTGCTTTGCAGTCTGAGTGTGTGTGACCAGACTCACTGACACACTCAAAGCTAATATTTATAGATAACCCTCATCTGTTTGTTTTCAGTGATCAAGTTGTACATCCTTCTTTAAATGTGACTCAATGTGGTTTTGTAGTAACTGTGATGTGGTTAGAGATGTCTGCTGGTTGGCAATGACTGCTATAAAACTGTATTATAACCACACTCTTACCACAAGGGGTTGCCCAGACCTTAAACAGCTGTGAACGAGGGAGAGGCAGTTTCACTCATTCAACCGAAACATGACATACAGATCCAGAATGATTATTTGCAAAGGGAGTCGTCCATGAATTTACAACCGTGGTGCAATAGAATTGTAACAGTTGGGAAAAATTCGGTGGCCATTCAAGGAAGTGAGCGTCATAAATGCCATACGAATGTCCTTCAATTCAAATAATGAGAGAATAAGAAAACCCCCGAAGAAAACCATGAAGAAACCTCAAAATTTATCAGTTTTTATTCTGTCACTACTGCGTTCATACCATTTTTTTTGGTACATGTTACGTGATCAAAAGTATAATAAACATGATCTACATGTTATACAGTCCCACTCGATTGCAGTTGTCTCCATTTGTTTTCTTGTTGTGTAGGGATGAGGCTCTCATGCAGTGTTTCTCAGAGGAAAGGGGAAACTTAGAGAGACAGATCGAGATGCTGCAGTGAGTCCAACCGATCTATTTTTACAACTAAGTAGCTAGTTGCATCCAGAGTCACTTTGGATTTGAACAACCGTGGGTCTTATCTGATTTGTTTCTGATGTCAGGTCAGCTAACAGGAAACTGCATGATACCAATGACACCTTGAGGTCTGCACTGGAAAACAGTATAAAGGAGAACAAAACACAGGTCAGCATCACTTTTACTATACTGTTTCTAGAGGCTACAATGTGTGTCTGCGTTATGGGATTTGTAGTCTCAGTAGAAGCCCTAGCAATCACGCCAAAAGTCTACCCGGCACCGCATAACTTTATACAGAAAGTGTGCTGGATTGTTATGCAGCTTCTCCGGGCTTTGCAGTGGGATTAGAGCGCATATGTAGGGGGATCACCTGATAGGAAATGGTGGAAAAACCTGCTGCTGACAGTTTGATAGTTCACTCTTCACTTCACATGAGCCTGAATCAGTCGAGTAGACTAATCCAGCTGAATTGCCATAGCTATCTTGCTCTCATTCATTTTACCCAATAAAATCAATAGACAATATTGTGTGAATGTCAACATTTGAATATCAAAACCCCACATTGGTAGATTAGTCTATGTACGCATACATGCATGATGAGGGGAGTTTATGTGGCCCTGAAGATGACCGTTCTCTCCTGTGATCAGCAGCAAACAGGCCTCTCTCCAGGTGACAACACTGACCAACGCAGGAGCTTCTGTTCGCCATATGTCAACAGGTGAGGAGATACCTTTATGGAGAGTTTTGTCACAGCGCCTACAGTCTAATTCACTCTTCCACCCCTGGTGTATGTCTGATGTGCCTTTCTATACTATGTATGAAGCACTCATACATAGTAGCCAAGTAGCCAACTACCAGTCCAATTCATGGCTTCAGTACTGGCCTTGCAAGTGTTACATAGTGTAAGCCACTCTGGGCTATCCCACTGGCTACTGGAACCAACTAATTGGCCATTAGCTGCTGTCTGGTTAGTTGCCTCATGTCCTTCATTTGACTGGTCTGCCACAGGCTATCACGTGCTGGTAAACTCTGTCCTATATCCTGATCCTTCTCTCAGGTGCTGCCAGGGTCAGTGTCCAGATGAGGCCTTTGACCCGCTGCAGCTGAGCGACTACCTGCGCAGACCGAGCTGCGATGCGCTGGCCCTGGCGCTGTGCGACCCCATGCGCATGCGCAGGCGCAGCTGCGAGGTGGACAGCCTGGCCGAGAGCTGCCTGGACAGCGGCCGCTCCACCCTGCGCGGCTCCTACGGCTACGACTCGGAGCAGGAGGGATACAAACACGGCCCGCCACTCGGCCACAACACGGACAGCCTCGCAGGAGACACGTCTGATACAGAGGTGAGGCGCGCGCACACACACACACACACACACACACACCCATGTAACATAGACCCTGCACTCTTACACAGTGTATTCACAGGACTGTAGTGGTAAAAATATTCTGTGATCAGGCAGACCATGTGCGTTTGAAGGATGTGTATGTGTGAAGGACTGCCAAATTGGGTCTGGCCAAAAATCTCAGTCAGGGGGAGGGGATGCAAATAAATGGAAATAAAAAAATCCAGCAAACCACAAACACATGCTTATGCTCCTACTTATGCTTATGAATCTTAGCAGACACTTTTGTCCGAAGCGACTTACAATTACGTCAATAAATACACATTACACTATAACATGAAGCTTTATAAAAAATGCAAATATAATAGACTAAATAAACACTTAACACACTAAATAAACACACTACAAAATACAGAAATGTCAATAACCTTTAACATATCACAAAATAATGTGTTGTGTAGAAAACATGCATGTGCAAACACACACACACACATACACACACACACACACGGTTGCACACACACACATGCACACTCAAAGATCTGTATTGATGTGTGATGCTGCATGGCATGCCTTCCCAGACTGCTGATTTGAGAGAGTCAGACAGTGAGTCTGTGCTGTACTGGAAGCCTCCGGAGGCAGAGAAGGTGGAGAAGGTGGAGAAGGTGGAGAAGGTGGAGAAGATGGAGGAGAAGACAGAGGCGGCCCCAGCACCTGGCAGGAAGTGTCTGTCAGCCATCTTCTCCGAGGTAACACAGCAGAGAGCACAGGAGCCCATGTGTGTAAGAGCCATTGCGCCACCAACCAGCATGACTGCATATTAGTCATATTCCCTTGCTGAAGGCGCTTTGGGTTAAAAAGCTTTGGCCAAACGTAATGTAGGTTAATATCAAGGTTATTAGACAATACTGTAGATCAAGACAGTAAATGTGATATCTAGACATTAGAAGTGTAGGGCCACACACGTCCCAGGCCAAAGTTGGATATGTGCAGAATCCAGCTTGAAAGCATAACAAGAGGAAAAGAGATCTGCACTCCATTAAGCTCCCATTCATAATATTTTTTATTGTGTGAAGTTTCGAGCTCTTTCCTAATCCTCAGACTTTGATGTAAAACTTTATAAGAAATGTAATTCTAAAGGCATGTTGTTCACTTTCAGTGTTTCTATTTCAGTGTAATCTATGCACATTACAAATAGTACTGTTTTTTCAAAACATTAAAAGCTACAGACTGATGCCAACTCCCACTAGGCTTGGTACCATGTCATACACGTCTACCACATTAGCTGATGCTAATGTTGCTAACGCCTGTGTTTGCCTACAGCCTGAGATAGAGCTTGAAAGGAGTCAGCAGCCCACTGACCGAGCCTATAGGGTTGTCCTAGCTGGAGACGCTGCTGTTGGCAAGTCCAGCTTCCTGATGCGCCTGTGCAAGAATGAGTTCACCGAGAACACCAAAGCTACTCTGGGTAGGGTCACAAACTAGCCGCCATGTCTCCAGCCCACTTGTCTGTTGAGGTGCTATCATTTACTGTCTGTCTACCTACCTGTCTGTCTGTATGTCTGTACGTGTCTTTTCACTTAAAATGGTCTTGGTCATTGCACATTGCCGTATGTTAGACAACACAGAATGCCTATCTTTGTGTGCTTAGGGGTGGATTTCCAGATGAAGACCTTGGTTGTAGATGGTGAGCCAACAGTATTGCAGCTATGGGACACAGCTGGACAGGAGAGGTGAGTGTGTGTGTGTGTGTGTGTGTGTGTGGGCGGCTGTGTGTGTGTGTGGGCGGCTGTGGGTGTATGTCTTTGGGCCATATTTGAATGAAAGGCGCTTTTACAGAACAACTATTTGGTGCTGTACAGTACATGGGTGTTAGCAGGTTTGGGTGTAAATGTTTGGGCCATATTTTTTCACTTCTGGTTAGCTGCTAAATGCATTTTGTTGTCTCTGTACTTGTACTCTGCACAATGACAATAGGTTGAATCTACTCTAAATCTAATCTAACATTTTAACGATTTGAAATGCACTGCCTAAGATACAGAGTGTGGCCAGTCCAAAATGGCTATTTTAATGGCAGAATGAGTTTGCCAGATGCAAGTTCAAAAGGGTTGTTCTTATATTTCTTAATCAGCATGGGTGAGTTTTATGCGTCTCATCCATTATACCAATGAGAGTGACATCTGCCATCCCTTTTAAAAGCAAGGAGCGCAACATGAAACAGTCTGTCAGTATTTAGTCTGCACATCTGAAGGAATCTGTTGGCACGCGAGAGAGTGTATGCAACACCAGGATTACACTAAACCTGTCTCTACTAAAATGCGACTAGCAGTATAGTATAGCCTGCATCTGCACTCACCTATTTGAACTCATCCAAACTTGACTGTGGTCTCAACATAGCCTTAAAAATGCATACTTGCCCCAAAAATGTTCGAAAAATCCTAAGGATATTCATCCTGCGGACAAGTCGTTGCCTGGGACTCTTTGCTAAGGACTGCTTGCATCTCGTGACACTGCGCCCTCCAAATTGTTGTGTGTGTGTGTTTCATGTAGGTTTCGGAGCATTGCTAAGTCATACTGTACTCTTCCCATGTAGGTTCAGGAGCATTGCTAAGTCATACTTCAGAAGAGCGGATGGAGTTCTCCTGCTGTATGATGTTACATGTGAGAGGAGCTTTCTGAATGTGCGGGAATGGGTTGACATGATTGAGGTAACAGCTGACACACACACACACACATACACACACACACACACACACACACACACACACACACACACTCTCTCACACACACACACACACACACACACACTTTTACAATTGCAGAAGTAGTAGCCATGGGGATATATCTATCTATCTACTGTATCTATCTATCTATCTATTAATGCAAGGAACGTCTGTCTGTGTGTCACTCTGTGTGTTGCACGCATAACTCTTGAACCACTCATCCGACTGGTCTAAAATTTGACACGTGTCTTGCTAATGACATGCGTGAGTGCAGTGCGTTTTTGGATAAAAAACAACTCTAACGCAATCCCACAATTCTACCGCTCTCCGCACTTTAGCCACGCCACTTCTCACTCGCTCCAGCATAGAAACAATAAAGCACATTTCGCTGACAAACTCACGTGTTGCCATTCATGGAAATTACGATGTCTCACGTAAACAACGGACCGTTTCAAGATTGTACCAAGATATGATGTAGAAGGAGATGATAGATTGTATCATTGTCTGATATACTGTTGATAAAATGTCCTGTCTGACATCAAATCCTGTGAGCTTCCTCAGGAGACACATTGTTGTTACTTTCTGATAAACTCTGTCTACATGTGAGTGAAAGACAGGCGGTGGTCAATCTAAGTACCAAGGTACTTAACCTGTTCCACTACTTTGCCCCTCCGGTCTTTAAGCATTTTTTTAGCCTATTATTATTATTATTGTTACCTCCACCAAGGAGATACAGTATATGTTTTCATCGGGGACCGGCGTTTTGTTTGTCTATTTGTTTGACTGTCTGTCTGTCTGTTTGTTAGCAAGATAACTCAAAAAGTAATAGATGGATTTCGATGAAATTTTCAGGGAAGGTCGTCAGGATTCCGCAGCCATTTATGTTTTTCGCTTAGTAGTGTAATGGCATAGTATGGCCACGTGGTGGCGATCTGATTAGTTTAGGTTCAAATGTATGAAAACCTAGGAAGAACAATACAGACGGAGGTCTGCGCTCTCTGAGTGCGTTTCTAGTTATTATTATTATTTTCTGGGCCCCCCTCCAGACCGGGGCCCGGTGCGGTTGCTCACGTTACTACCCCTCAAGAACTGGCTCTGGTCAGCATATTTAAGGTTCAGTCCATTGCTGTTGCAGGTGATCTCATTCGTATGAATAGAAAAAAGAATGGGTGACAAGAATGGCGTCTGACTGGCACCTTCCATACTCCATCTTGTTTTGTAGTGGTGGATTCAGACTCTCTCCAATACAGTTACCTCCATAAGTATTGGAACACATGCTAAAGCTGACTAATAGGAATATATGACTATAAAGGCTAATATTTCAGTTAGCCTATTAGCTGGTTTGATTTGTATTGAGCTCAATGAGAATGAAACCAGCTAGGCTAACTGAAATATTGTCTGTGTGTCTGTGAATGTGTGTGTTTACCATGGGTATGGGTATGGGTAAACCCAGCCTGATATGCTGGCGATTGGATTTTGCCCTGCAGCTCAGGCTGGATACCTGCACATTTATCTCTCCTGCTTCCTGTTCACATTTGCTGAAACCAAACACAAACTGGCTTATCCACCAGGCGCACCCGGATCATTGGCCTGATTGGCTGAAAGACTATCCAAATGTGTACAGAGTCATTTGAACTATGGCCATTGATCATGCCTCCTGTGCGGTAGAAATACAGCACAGACTCCCCAGACGAATATTCAATCTCAAAAGATGGGAGGATTGTGGATAGCCAGGCGATTTGTTTATCTCAGCAGAATGTACATTTCAACATAAACTCCTTGGCTCAACACCACCATCTACAGGCAGATAGATGCACATTGCACAGTCACTAAATAAATGATTTCATTTTATGACCCCCTACGGACAGATTTCCACAAAACATGGCCTACAGAGGATGTCAGGTTAATCATACACTTTGGTGCAGTTCAGAACATCTCAACTGAAGATAGGGCGATATATTATTGCATGTTCAGTGTTTACCGGGGGTTGCAAATCACAAATTAGTGGTTATGGGCTAGGTTTATTGCGGGCCCTCGAGACCAACATGACATAATATTTTTGTCATCCTCGGTGCCATGGTTCAGGTAGTTATTTAGGAAACATTTTTTTTTTGGTTTCGGGGGGCCCAGTGCGGGGGGTGGCCCCCAGGGACCAAACGAAAAGGTTTCCGTATCAGTTTAGTGGGGCTACATGCCCACCAAGTTTCATGTGCCCCGGATTTTCAATGTCCCGGGAGTCATCGACCAAAAATTCAGTGGTGGAGGGGGCATTGTATATCTGATAATGGGTTGTAGTGGGTTTGTAGAATGGGATCTGTGAATGTTTTTGACAGACCAAATTTAATTTTGTCAGAGGACTGTAATCCAAACTTGTACAGAAAGGTAAAGGAGGTCCAAACCAAAGTGCTGTTCCCTTTTGTAGGATGTGTCTCAGGATGACATTCCCATCATGCTTGTGGGGAATAAGTGTGACCTGCGGCCGGAGGCAATCCAGGATGGCATCACCTGCATCCCCACCAGTTATGGAGAGAAGCTGGCCATGGTGAGGGACACACAAACACACACACACACACACACACACACACACACACACACACACACACACACACACACACACATGTGTATGCTATTGGGTGACTATAATAGTCCTGGATGCAAAACTGCCTGCTATTTGTTCATAGTATGTGTGCAGTGTAGTTTGGGTAGTTGGCTCTGATGATTGTCCCTGTCCTTTACAGACCTACAGTGCCCTGTTCTGTGAGACAAGTGCCAAGGATGGCTCTAACATCATCGAGGCTGTTCTTCATTTAGCCAGGTGGGTCAGGCATAACAATTTGCAAAGAGAACAGTCTGTAGCCTACGGCCGTACACACTGTACTTATCATCAGGCTTCTCAGCTACTTGGGAGTTATAGGATTCATATGTCATGACAGTGTCATGTCACTCTTATGTAGATACCTTCAAGTAAAGTGTTACCACATTCTATTTCCTGCTCTGGAGAATAATACATTCCTGTACATTCCTGCCGTTTCTTTGATATTATTTTGATCATAATGGGTAAATGGTGTGTACAATCCTGCATTTCTGAAATAAATATAGCAATTTCTAACTGATAATAAGCACTTTATTACTTATCAAACCAGAAGTTCAGGAATTGTCACTGAACTTTAATGACTGTGCCATTGCTTGTTGTGTGCAGAGAGGTGACCAAACATACTCACCAGCAGAAGAACATCTCAACTGTGACCCCGCTCACTGGCCACCACAACAAGAAGTCTAACTTTAACTGCTGTGTTTGACGAGTTCCCCCTGTACACACAGCAGCCTCTATTCCCCCCACCCACCCATGCACACGCACACACACACACACACACACACACACACACCACACACACCACTGCACCATACCACTCTGGACCCTGTGCTTGAAGCGGATGTGGCAGTAGATTCTCAGAAGTGACTCTGACTCATACAAAGAATAGAGTATCTAAGTGGTCATTTGTCATTTAAGTGATTATTTAAGTCCAAAGTTCTTTTTTTTCTCCTAAATTATTAATGTAGGCTGGTGTAGCTAGATGTATTGCTGACTATGTTAGAGGCCCCCTCCCCCCCACCCCCCCCACCCCTCTCTCTCTCTCTCTCTCTCTCTGTGCATGCTTTACACCCGCTCTCTTTGTAGATTTACAGAGGAAATCGATATATTATGGCGTGAAAGTTCCATGAATAGAAGGTCAAGTTGGGATGTGAAAATGTCTAAGCTGACTTCCACTTCTAAACTTTGTTATATTTGAGAAGAGGTCTAAGGATAGCCTCTCAGTGGACCATTGTTTTCTATGCACTTTACATGTGTGGCTTAATGAACAGCTGCCAGAAGATTTTGATATTCAAAAACAGCATGTAAAAGGGCCCTCCCATCATCATTTAATGAGATCCCTCTGTTGGGGTCTTCAGAGCCACAAATGGAAGGCCTCCACTCATCTTCACAGAACATAAAGTTATCAATTCACATTTTTGTTTGGATTGAATATTACAATATTGCTCTGACACAAGTAATGGATTTCTGAGCACTAAAGAGGTTCATCTCAACAACAGAGACTGTATTTCTGTCATCAGTTAACATTTATAGTTAAAGATAGTAAAGAATCAACAAATCAATTTATTTATAAGATATCTTTATCTTTATCTTGAATTTTTTATATCTTTTTTAGAAGCCATGTGTTGAAAAGCTCCATGGAATGAGGTATGGTATGAATGAATGTATCAATGTTTAGCCTAAGTATGAACAAAGAAAATGTGCAGAATCAGAGGATAATTTACAATCACTATAATTCTTCACTGAGAACTAATGACAAAGACTGTGCATCTGTGGGTCTTGTTGGAGCTAAATGTCTGGATGTCTACAGTATGTCTAGTGGGTCGCACTCAGAGTGAAAGTAGCTTACTTTCCACCAAACACAGTCACTGTGCTGGTTTCTCTTCAGTGTGCAGTGTTAATTCTATGATGTGACATGATCAGCTTTGTGTGTCAAGGCCCATTAGCACCAATTCATGCTTCCTGTGGCCATCTGACTTAGATAATCTTCTCCTGAGTGCCTGTTTTACTCTTTAAGATGGCTCATACCAAGTGAAAAGTGCCTTTTAGTCTGTTCATTCTGTAAACAGATCTGCTGTTTACCTTTTCTTTCTTTCCTTTTTATTATATGTGCTGATCTCTCGTCTTTTTATTTATCGCCTCAACATATTAAACTGGTTATTAAGCAAACCACTGTTTCAGTGAACAAAATTCTTTTCCTCTGAAGATGATTTTCCTGCATGAAAAACAAACTCATTGTCATCACAAACAGTGAAGTAAATCACAATCTTGAAAGAGGCAGCCTCCCTGGAACAACTCATCATAAGCGCCTTGTGGGGGCACAACGGTGGCAGACGGGAATAGAACCCAAGACTTTTGTCTGAATCTTTCAGGGTATCAGAAAACTCTCATACAGTAAGGTATCAATTCGTTGTTCATTTCTTTATTGGGCTTGAAAAAACATAACATTGCGGACACACAGATAATATCTGGTGGAGACTTGGTTCAAGGCTCTGATGTCCCGTGCGTTGCTTTTATACAAGTATGTCTTTTTCAATCATGAAGATACAGAGATCGACCATAATGTTGTCAACAGGATGCTTATTTCCTGCCTGACCTGTTGTGGCTTGACTGTACACATTGTCCAAAATAATGCACTTCAATTGCAATACAAATGCAATACAATTAAGACCCTGTAAAACCGTTATTTTACACAATTTCAAGTCTATAACACATCACATTCAATGAACATACTGTAACTGTGATTAAAATATATTGTATGTTGTTTTGGACAAGGGTGTCTGCCAAGACATTTAACATGAACAAACGTGATGTGCACAAACGCTGACTGCACTTTTAAATCTAAATCTAGGTCTAGATGAAGATGTTTGCTCATTCATGTGAAATGATCAATGTCAGTACCTAATACGTGTATAGACACCTTAACCCACAGGTTCCCCATTCAACTTCCTCCTGGAGAACATCACTTCCCCATTTAGATCATTCTGACTGCTACTTTACAAGCTCTGAGGTGCCTGCTCATTGAACTTTTTCCCCTCAATGATGTTCAGGTTCAGGTTCAGGTTCAGGAGAACACATGTACATACTGAAGATTCCAAATACAATATCTGCATTTATCTGGGCATTCCACCTCCAAGAGACTGACATTAAAAAGCTGAAGACATATCAACCCCTGGGTTAGAGTACTGATCAGTCCTTGCACTTTCATTCCGCTTCAGCAACTTTAACAGTGTCCTCTGGTAAGTCTCAGTCAGGAAAAAGTACATAAGGGGATCAATGACCCCATTGACACAAGTCAAAGCTGATGTCACTCGGTTCCCAAGGGTTAGTGAGATAACTTCTGCTTCACTAAGATTCTGTTGACTGTAACGCACAATGTAAACAAACCGGTGTATATGGTATGGAAGAAAAGCCACTAGGAAGTTGACCAAAGTGAGAACAACCATTCTCTTAGCTTTGACGTGCACTGGTGATTGATTTTGCTGTTTTGTGGACTTGAGCTTGAATAAAATGAGGATGTAAGACAAGCTGAGCACGACGAGAGGAACTGTGAAGGCCACGGCCGTGGAGATCAGCGCTGTCAGGGAGGTGCTGTCCAGGTAGAGCTGCTGGCACACGGTCACATTGTGCCGGCCAAGCTGGAGGGGCATAGTTTTCCTTTTCTTTGAGAACAGTACCGGGGCCATAGACACCGTCACCATCACCCAGAGAATGGCACACACCACCTTGGCATAGGCCGTCTTCCGCCAGGACCGAGATCTGATGGGAAACACCACTGCCAAGAAGCGATCGAAGCTGATCGAGGTCATGAAGTAGAGGCTGCAGTAAAGGTTGAGGTAGAAAAGGAAACCGGACAGACGGCAGGCCACCTCCCCAAGGATCCAGTCCCCCGCAGAGGCATGATAGACCACACGCATGGGCAGGAGCAGAACATAACACATATCAGCCATTGCCAGGTGAGTAAGGAACACTCTGGCCACAGATGTTCCATTCTTTGGATGGCAGAACACCCACAGTGCCATGGCATTGGCAGGCACTGAGAGGAGGAAGACAGTGGTGTAGAACACCGCCAGTGTGATGTTTTCTCCATGAGAACCTGTAGAGTGATATGAAAATCTCTCTTCGGTGGACAAGTTCATGATGGATTCAACCTGATGAGACATGAGGAAGAGAGGACTTGATATGAGTTCATGTCTTAAAAAGCTGATAAACCTATGTAAAACAAACATGACAGTAGAAAACCAAAAAAGTGGTGCTTAAAATTGAAAATGTATGTAAGAGTGTTACTGTTACTAGTGACATTTTACAATGTTCTTTTGTTCTTCACAAAAACTTTTAAAATGTGTGATGCTGTCAACTGAAAACACCAAACATTTCTCACAAAACATACAAAAATGACACAAAAAGAACCAGGTGAGTCAAACACAAATAATACAAAATAAATTAATAAAGTAAATTACATTACCAAAATGTCTTTTTGTGAAAAATGTTGATAGATGATGAAGACAACCCAGGGCTCTGAGATCATAGAAACATGTCTGTGCTTTTGCCTTTAGCCTTGCAGAGGCGGCCTGTCCCAGTTCCTCTTCTGTGTGCTGCATCTAATCAGGAAGCTCTTTAATAGCACCTGAAGTTGTGGTCTACACACACAAGCCAACACTGCATCTGTCACGAATCACGATATCTCACCCTTCTACAGAGGTGTCAAAAGTATTCACATTCATTACTCAAGTAGAAGTAAAGATACTAGGTTTTAAAAATACTTTTGTAGAAGTGGAAGTATCAACTCAAGCTTAGTACTTAAGTAAAAGTATAAAAGTACTGGTTTCTTAAAGTATAAAAGTAAAAGTAATGTAAGGGGAAAAATGCCATTAAAAACAAAAGTTTAGGCCGTGCCACAGGGGCCTATAGTGCACTACCCCACAAAAACATTTTCTAAAGGCCATAATGACTATAATGATATATTAACATGTTAATGTTGAAAAATGTGGGATCCACTAGGTACCTGTTTCAGCCGCATACTGTATATGCCCATTGAGCATGAACACATTCTAGTAACAATGCAGATACATTAAAGAACCATATGTGTACTAGGCTACTGAGCATTAACATGCGTTTCATGAAGCGGAAGATATGATGAGTTCCTTATGAGCAGTGTTGGGGAGTAACGCATTACATGTAATTGAGTTACGTAATTCAATTACAAAATAAATGTAACATTAATATATTACAGTTACTGTAGAAAAAATGTAATTCAATTACAGGTACTTTTGACATTTTTCAAAATTACAATTTGAATTACATCTCAATATTGTCAGCAAAACTTTGCAAATAATATTGCATGTAAAAATAACTGTTTCCCTCCACAGCCATAGTTTGATACGGGACCTTCTGATAGGCTCTACATGCCTGCCTGTAAACGTGTTATGATTATCATTATATTATCCTCACAAAAAAATGTGATTCTAATTCATGTATTGAATGCCCTTGCTGCCGTGTGCGCTTGTACAGAACTGCTCGGCAGCCTGTAGACCAAGGCCGAAATCTTTGCATGAATTTGGGGACTATATATATCATTCAATAATGGAAAAAGTAATCAAAAAGTAATCAAAAGTAATTAGTTACGTTACTCAGAAAAAGTAGTTCAAATAGTTACACTACTATTACATTTTAAACAGAGTAACTTGTAACTGTAACACATTACATTTCTAAAGTAACCTTCCCAACACTGCTTATGAGTTTATGGTGCAAAAAGTCAAACTTTCAGAGGCATGTTATCAATAACCTTTACTAGAATGTAAATGCACATCCAAGCTTAGCTGCTGGAATTTGTGAGGACAACGGATGTAAGAACAAAACTGGACAAGACAACTGGACTGCCTCATACTCCGATTTCAGTTGGAGTATTTCCTTCCGCGCGACCCACAGTAAACACAGAATATACACACAAAACAATCCGTTTGCTTTTATTAACGTCGCAATCGAAAATGGAGAGACATAACAGCCATTTTTGGACGGAGGAGGAGACGTTGTTGAGGTTGAGGGGGAAGTGGAGACAGAGGACCAGTTAGAGGCTGAGGATCAAGGCCCACCAGCATCACCACCAGCTCCACGGGCAGCAGGTGGTACTATTCCCAATACAATCTAATTGCAACGTGCTGCGTAATATGCAGTAATACGTGCAGCGTGTAGGGCAAGTGTCTTACAAAGTTTGTGAACCACTGTTGAATGGGGTCTGTAACTAGTGTAGCCGTATATTTTATGGCTTTGTTACTTTTATGATTAATATTTATTTTGTATTTTGCTATGCACCCTGTGTAACACTGTTATAAGATTGGTTCCGGGGATTGTAGCTAGGGGGAAGGTAATCAGGAGGAACCTGGGGTTGGATAGAGTGTATGTACTATGGTAAATATAGTAGGCCTAAGTCACCACACAGTGTAGTATGCTATAGAATACTATAGGAAGCCACTACACATTGATCTGGACCAAGGGGTGGCCAAACGGCGCAGGGTAAAATTGCGGTCCTTTGCTATCTTTCATGTGGCTCCCCATGATGTCTAAAAATGGTAATGTGACCTGTTGTTACACCTAATATTATTATTTACCTCCGCCAAGGAGGTATATGTTTTCATCGGGGACCGGCGTTTGTTTGTCTGTCTGTCTGTTTGTCTGTTTGTTAACAAGATAACTCAAAAAGTAATGGATGGATTTCGATGAGATTTAGGGAAGGTCAGACATGACCCAAGGAAGAAAGGATTACATTTTGGGACTGATCCGTAATATTGTCGGGATTCCAGAGGCATTTATGTATTTAGCTTAGTGGTGTAACGGCATGGTATGGCCACGTGGCGGCGATCTGAATAGTTTCTGTTCAAATGTATGACAACCTAGGAAGAACAATGCAGGCGGAGGTAGCTGCGCCCTCGGAGTGCTTTTCTAGTTATCTCTGGATCACTTGTAATTGGTTGAACATTTGTGCTCTTAATTAGGGCCCGAGCACCGAGGTGCGGCCACTGAAGTGGCTGCACCGTAGGTGCAAGGCCCTATTGTTTTTGCTCAGATTATTACGGCCCGAGCACCGAGGTGCGGCCCACTGTAGCAGCGGCTGCACCGTAGGTGCAAGGCCCTATTGTTTTTGCTCATATTATTATTATTATTATTATCATTATTATTATTATTAGGGCCCGAGCACCGAGGTGCGGCCACTGAAGTGGCTGCACCGTAGGTGCAAGGCCCTATTGTTTTTGCTCAGATTATTACGGCCCGAGCACCGAGGTGCGGCCCACTGTAGCAGCGGCTGCACCGTAGGTGCAAGGCCCTATTGTTTTTGCTCATATTATTATTATTATTATTATCATTATTATTATTATTAGGGCCCGAGCACCGAGGTGCGGCCACTGAAGTGGCTGCACCGTAGGTGCAAGGCCCTATTGTTTTTGCTCAGATTATTATTATTATTATTATTATTATTAGGGCCCGAGCACCGAGGTGCGGCCACTGAAGTGGCTGCACCGTAGGTACAAGGCCCTATTGTTTTTGCTCAGATTATTATTAGGGCCCGAGCACCGAGGTGCGGCTGCTGTAGCAGCGGCTGCACCGTAGGTGCAAGGCCCTATTGTTTTTGCTCAGATTATTATTATTATTAGGGCCCGAGCACCGAGGTGCGGCCGCTGTAGAAGCTAAGCAGCTGGATTGAGGTGCTTGCAGCCACACCACCAGGTTTCATTTTCAGTTGGTCTTATTGCACTTTCTAACTTGAGAGGAGACACGTTTTAAATGGGAAAATTACCAGAAATCTTAGTCACTTTTAAACATGAAGCTAGCAGGCGAGAAGCAAATGGTCTAATCTGATTCAGTGATCTATGCTAGGCTGAAGCTAAAAGTTGTATCGCTAGACTCACAGAATGGCTGGATGAACGGGAACAAGCTAAATATCGATTGTTTTGCTCGAGGGGAGGTGGGAAATGAGCTAATTTCCAAAAATGGCGGAATATCCCTTTAAAAAAGGTGGCATGGATGGAGAGAGATATGTTTAGGAGTGCCATGAGCCAGACAAGTTTGGGAACCACTGGATTATGGTTTCTAAGTCAGTGACTGTCTGTGTCACAGTAAGATAATAGCCTAACAACATTCAATCCATGTTGATTTCATGGGCACCTTCCCAAACGATTTAGCTTGTAACGGATCAACTGATTATTGTTTTTGTTTCTTTTCTTTTGGTTGAATTTAATTCATGATAATGATTTTTGTCTTTATAGTTTAGCTGTGGGCAGCGTAATCTCATATTGCTTACTGATCAACCAGACAGTTAGTGTCACTAACAAGTGAGTCCACATACTTGGTAATAAGGCTGCTGTGCCCACAGACTTATATGACTACAAGAATAGGATAAAAATGTATTTATTTGTGAGATAATCTCATTCCGGCTGGGTCATATATCAATAGGCTATCAGGGAGCCGAGTTCATTCTCGTTTGCCCATGACAATTTGCAATTCCCTTTGAATTAAAGAAGAATGTAAGGTGAAATGAAAGAAGTCTCCAGACAATCACTTGTAAAGAAAATGATCCGGAAAAAATAGTTATAGTTTAATATAGATTTATTTAATTTATGGGTTTTTCTTTGTGGCAGTACAATCATATAAAACAATCCATAATTTATTTTAACATATAAACATTCAAAGTTCACTTTACAAATTTCATAAGGCTTTGTGTTATAGTGGTCACTGAACCACCAACGAGTTTTTTTTTTTTTTTCCCTTGTTACTCCCAGAGTTCAAACTACAGTTCGAAAGACTGAAAACAAAGCAAATTAGTAAAAAACATTAAAGACAGGCTGATATGCATGCTAACTAAACCAGACCGCATATGACTGGGAAACAGGCTGCTATCAAGGAACAATCTTTCTCAAGGAACCTCTTCTGAGACTGTAGCAGGTATTGTCTGCTATTCTAATCCAGTGCAGTTCCTCTCCATGATGTAGCTGTTCTGTGTGTTTGCAACAAATGGTGTTCAAAAACAGGCTGTGTAAATGGGAAACTGACATAATTACTTGGAGTCAAGTAATTTGATTAGCTGTTGACATCAACAACCTTTTACAAAATCATAAATGGTACCTTAAATGAATAAATAAATAAAATTGAATGCATTATTATCTGCCATGAGTTGATGTATCTAACATAAGGAGGTTGTATGCCTTGTTTACCATTCAGAATTAATCTGGATTATGTCTGTATGCCCACCTCATATCCCTCTGTCATCTCCTCCCTCCTCTTCTTTAAAAGATAAAATGACCCTGCTCTCTCAATCCCTCTATTTGTCCTCATACATTTACCTCTCTCTAGCAGGGCTCAGGGATCGAGCCTGTTTCAAGCTTTCCTCCCAATAAAAGCTCTTTCTTTGCTACTGTTTCCTTGTGCTTGCTCTTGAGGACTCACTCTTCATTAATTGCCTTGTGACAGTGGTCATTACAATGGTGCCATTTAAACAAATGAACAGAAACTTGAATAGAACTCTGAACTGGAAGTCTGGCTACACCTGGTGGATTCTGAAGCACATAGCAACATCAAGTGAAAACAACAACAAAAACCATTGTAATGTCACTCAAACCTCTTTGTGGCTGTACTGTAGTGCACCAATAATTCTCCATCAGCTACAGCCATTAGCAGAAGAGGACGCCGACTTCTCCCTTCACTGAGCTGTAATGGCTCAGTACTTTTATGGGAGATTATGGGAGTTTACGTGAAACCACAGAGCACTAGTCAATGTTCTCATATTCCTCAAATAGCAATAAATAAATAAGTTAAATAAAAACATAAACGAACAAACACACATGCCAATGAAACAATGACAGTCACTGTCACTCAAATTAAACAGTATCATTGCGGTGTGGCTGTTTTTTTTTCATGCAACAAGAAAGTAAGGCTACAAATATAATAAGTAATGCTACAATGTCATTGGGTGAAACATTTCGGTCTGCCATTTACAAAATGCTATCTATAGTTGTTAATATCGATGTAGCTATGACGGTTAAGATGTATATGTGCAGACAATATTTTGGATGGGGAGTGAGGTTAGCTTATCTTTGTACATGAATATACACACACAAAAGCACAATATTACCTACAGCATTACTCTAAAAGAAAATTCAGAAATGAAAAAGAAAATTTGACTTGGCCTTCAAGATAGACAAAGACGGGGTCACAATTGAAAAACAGAAAGTTAAGCAATGCTTTGTTTCGTGACAATAAACAGATGCTGTGGTTGAGTGTGTTATGTCCCAAACATCACTAAATGGTCGAGAGAGACATATTTTGAATACACTCTCTCTCTCTCACACACACACACACACACACACACACACACACACACACACAGGTTCTCTAACACGAGGCACGGCTCTAGTTCGCTCTGCACATATCATGCAAACAGCACAATGTTGATCTGTGCTGTGGCAGATATATGTGATTATGAGGAGTCATGCAGTGTATGATCCCATGGCCTGATGACGAACAGCACTGCGGTATTTACAGAAGAGCTCATGCAGGTCTTTTCCTCATGTGTTCGTTGGGAAAATGGTGGCTAGCCTAGTGAAACAGACGCAGAGATGGTACAATACGCTCTATGCTTTAAACACCTGAATGTTCGTGAGACTGGTGTCAATATGAGCTTGCATCAGAGAAGAAAGGGTGGCAACTGGTTACATTGAAAACAGGCTCAGCACAAAAGGTCAACTCATCATGACTGAGCTTTTCCAATGATGTTACTGCTGAGTCCACTACCTTATATGTCTGTGTTATTTATGTCTTCACTGAGACTAAAGTATGAGTTTAAAATTACAATATGGCTACATGTTCTGTGGTTGTTTTTTTAATTATGCTATTAATCATGATAATCCCATTAGTAGGTGACGGAACAGATAATGAAACTGACTCTAAACCATTCAAGTACTAGATTAATGAGCAGATGCAGATGCACATACCAGATTGAGGACATGGAGTCACAAAAACACTATGATGACAACCGTGTGAATGAGTAGATACAGTATTAGCAATTAAGTTTTTTTTTTTTCATTTTGCACAGAGATACATCCCATCAGTTCTCCACCGTCTTTCCTGAGTACGCAGTCTGACCTGACTTATACCTGACCACCTTCACTTTCATCTCCCACACATCTTACAAGAATGGATGCTGGACAAAAGGATCTGGGCCCGTATTCACAAAGAATTTTAAGGCTAAAAGTAGCTCCTAACTGGAGAATTTAGGAGAAACGCCTAAAAATAATGGGCGTTTCACTCCTTGCTTTAGGACTCCTCATTTTTTTCACTAAAAGTTATTCACAAAGCATTTTAAGCCTAACAGTACGGCTAAAAGACGGCTTAAAAGAACCTGTGAGGACTCCTAACTCACTAAGAGCTATTTACAAACCGCTTTTAGAGGCATTTCACATCGCGATGTTTTGAAATGAACGTGCAGTTACAGGAGCTGTCATGCAAGGTAATAATTGTGCATTGCAACTAAGGATGCAAATGCAATAGTGCCACCGACAACCAACCAACCAGTGCCACCATTGAATGCAAACTAAATGTAACGTCTCATTGTGCCTAAATTAAATGAAATAGTTTCTCCTCTTTGCAAATAGGCTGTGTTTTCATACAGATTCATTCAAAACATGTTGCAAAGATGCTGCTCCAGTCCGTAGTGTTTCATTATGCCTAGGCTATTTGAGTCAGAATCAGAATCAGCTTTATTGGCCAGGTTTGCATATATTTGCCTATATTTATTCATCATCTTCCATCCTTCACAGTCCGACATAGCGCACACATTCTCACCAGCTAAGACCTGACATCTGCCAATCAACTCGTCATCATAGGGGAGGGTTTTGCCATCATTCCCACGTTATAATCATCAGCCATTGGTGGTCACTTTAATCAAGCTCGTGCATGAGTAATGACGTCCACCATAGCAACGGAGTTGTCCTTTCTCCTTACTTAAAGTAGGTCTGAGAGGCTTTCTGAATAACTTTTAAGGGAAAACTCCTAGTTAAAATCTCTTTTAGTGGTAAGATAAAATGCTTTGTGAATACGGGCCCTGATCTTTTGACATATCATTGTTTGCTCCATAGCGTCACCTGCATTGATTCCAAATCAGTTTTTAGGAGCTCCTGCCAATACAATGCACTTCCCCTCCAAAACCACTCTCACACTGCCACATGATGGAGAACACTGAACTGCATAATTGGTCATCAGCATGAGTGGACCAGCAAACAGCCTGGTCTGACCTGATATTTGATCTCCGTTGAAGAACAAACACCTCAAAATTTGGACCACCTGTTGTGTCCGCTCAGAATGACATCAGGTAATCTGCAAAAAGTCTCCATTTCAAAATATTGTGCTATTGTATTTCCATAAGAAAACTCAGAGAACTGCTGGTCAAGTTAACATGACGGCAGGCAGTAAAAATAGCTCACTTTCCTCCCCCTGTGTCAATAAACAAATTAGTAGATGCTTCTTGCGGAAAAAAATCCTGTCAACAGCAGCTCTTCACATAAAAATGTACAAAACATTTAAAAACTGATTTGAATATCTTTTTTTGATATTAACATTATTCTTGTATTTTTCCATTATTTGTAAGTATACATATCTAAAAGCCTGAAACTGTCAGGGAGAAAGGGTTGATGTCAGCTGACTCTCTCTTTCTTATTCACACTTTCTCTCTCTCTCTCTCTCTCTCTCCCTCTGCTCCAGCTACAACTCCCTGTCTACTTCTCTTACTCCATCTGCTGCTGGAGCACTCCTCTTCCAACCACCACCGCCTCCTCCCTCCACTCAGTCCCCGTCAGCCCCTGAGAGTGTGAGAGCAATCCTTCATCCCTGCTCCTGTCGCCTCGCCCGCGTCTCCCACAGTTAGTCCAGTGATGTGGAGGAGCGTCTGTAGCGCCCCCTGGTGCTCAGTCTCCCACGACGGCCTCCAGCAGCATGTCCAGCTCGCACAGCAGCCAGCGGCGCATGGGGCAGTAGTAGTCGTAGTGGAACTGCTGGAACTCGGGCGTCTGGCGGATGTCGTGCAGGAAGGCCACGTCCAGGTCGGACTCGAGCAGCAGCAGCATGGCGGGGAGCAGCAGCAGCAGCAGGCCTCCGACGGCCACCGCCAGCCGGGCCGCCACGCGCGCCCACCTGCCCAGCTGCTGCCAGCGGGAGTGCGTCGGTCGGCACATGGCCAGCCGCGTGGCCTCCAGCGCCACCTCGCGCTCCCGCTCGGCCCGCAGCTGGCGCTGCACCTCGGGGTCGGCGTGGAGCTCGCGCAGCATGCGGCCGGGGCTCTGGAAGAGACAGGCCACGCCCCCGTCGCCACCGCCGGCCAATCCCGCGCCGCCATCCTCCACCGGCGTGGGCAGCATGCTGGCGCACGGGCTGTACACCATGTCGGAGATGGTCAGCGTGCCCGACTCTGCCTCCTCCTCCTCCTCCTCCTCCTCCTCTGCGGCGGGGGGCTCTTCCGCCTGGCGGCCCGCTCCTCCCTCCTTCTCCTCGGGCCGCTCCCTGGAGGCCGAGCCCTCGGCCGGGACGCCGGCGTCTGCAGGCCCCGCCTCTGCCTGGGCTCCGCCTCTCCGCTCATCAGGCTCCGCCTCCCCTGCGCTGACAGACGGCTTCAGAGGAGAGAGATGAACAGAATCCTTCAGGGCCACAAGACCTGCAGAGGTGAGACAGACACAGAAACAGAGAGAGAGAAATGTGAGGAGAAGGGATGACAACTGACGATTTTACTGTTTTATGTGTCCATATTACTTCCATGTGTATTTCTTGTATGTGTAGATTTATTTAAAATATTATTTAAAGTTTTAATGTGATCGAGAAGAGTGAAGAGCTCTGCGTGTGTGTGTGTGTTGTGTATGCGCACAAGCGTTTGTCTGAATATGTGCGCTGGGTTAAAAGCGAGCTAAATATAGCCCCAGCTGCCAGGCTGGTGTGGATTAAGACATGTCTCGTGGCTAAGTTGTCAGTGACGTCTGCACAAGACTACACTTCTATTCTCATACCAATGTAAGCCTCACACACACACACATACCATACACACACTTGTTCTCTCTCTCTCTCTCTCATATCTAAAATTACCAGAGGAAAGCACCAGATTCATGTAGCAGCAGTATAGCATTCAGACCATCATTTTAAACAATAGCAGAAACTTTTGAATCTCATTATTTACTCATTATTTTACGAATTTCCTTTTCACTTGGGTGAGACTCCTGGTATGTTAAAAATGTGCAACAACTGCATAATGATTACATATACTGTAGCCATGCATGCCAACTACCAGCCATTCAGACATTAATGAATGGGCAAATATGGTTAAAACAATTCCATAGCTTCATGTCACTGAAATACATTCAATCTATGTTGAAACAAAGTATGTAAACCCTTGGCTTCAGGGATAAACTACCCAAACCTTCACAACACGTTGATGTAGGTTGAGATACCATTTGTTTCCATTAGTGTGTTGGAATCCCTAATCCACAGAAGGAGTTGTCATTTTTTTAAAACTGCGTGCAGTGTTAAGATCCCTGATAAGGGGCTGGGCTTACTGCCATGAGGAGGGTGGCTACTCTTATTAGTGTATGTCCAGCGTGAGGAGGTTGAATGTCCCTTCAGGGAGATGTGGTAGAGGGTAGAGTTTCCCTTCGGTGGGCTCTTTAGCAGGTGATGTCTATATTTCAGGAGCACATCATCACAAGTCTAATTCAATTAAATCATTACAGAGTAGCACACTGTGCTGTTTTAAATGGGGAGCCCTCATGTCACTTTCACAACTCCTCCATCCATCCATCCATCCATCTATCTATCTACTGTATCTATCTATCTATCTATCTATCCATCTACCCATATATCTTTTACATTTTTCTTTATCTCTCTTCATTTTGTTTTGTTTTGCTTTCCACCTCTTATCCTTCCTGATCCATCCTGTCCTCTCCCTAATGATGAGTTTCTGTCCCAACAGTTCTGGATTAGAACTGATCCCAGATCAGATGTCACCGTGTGAGCTGCCAGACCCCTCCATTCCTGGGTGAATCCCACAGTATCCATATCTAACTTCACATCCTACCCGTGCTCATTCAACAGGCTTCAACATACAGGAACTGACGCCCAATGCCACAATGCCTTTACAGACCCCACTCTAGACTCCCACAACTCAAGCCGCAAATAAAC